>NW_010311392.1:19504-30131 GCF_000700745.2 Antrostomus carolinensis
ACATCAGTCAGCCAGGGTGTCTTTCAGCCTGTCAGAGAGCTTTGGCAGATCCCAGCTTCCATTGTAGCAAAATCCACAGGGGAAGGAGCAGGTCTCTGTTTTTTTTTTATAATGTAATCTATCAAAATCACGGTCTGAAATCCCTTACTAAGACTGTTAACAGTGGAGGAGACCCAACTGTTAGTACCTTTACTCGGCAGTATCACATATATCAGAAGAGAGAGAAAAGGGGAGTGAACATGGAAAGATCCTGCCTGTGGACTGTTCTGCTGTAGCTATGCCAAATGACCTCTTTTCCTTCAATAGTTTTGCTCTGTCAGTCAGCTCTCTTTGCATGTGTTTGGTAGCTCTTTTAATACTATGGGCTTAGATTGGCAGTTGTTTACATTTTTCCCTGAGCCAGCCATTCCAAACTTTTAATGGCCCGATCCACTAGTTAGGTATTTACACTCTCCTGGACCCTCTTTCTGAAACTCAACCAACAATTTATTTGAGCTGTCTTTTCTTTAGAGACTGCACTTTTAGCAACTTAAGCAATAGAGCAAGTGAACTGCAAATTTTGATAACAAGCCATCTTTATATGATCTTTATTAAGAAGAGATTTATTGTCATACTTCCCCAAAGAAGATTTTTCTGAGCCTGGGAAAACTCTGTTTCAGGTTTTCATTTGAAGGAATTTATTCCTTTCTGTTTTTTCTACATATCATGACTGTCCAGCTGAGAGTAAGCTGCAATCTCTTAAAGTCCCAAGAACCATATCATTCTGATTCTCTAGCAAAGCTTTTTTTAACATTTCAAATTTATTGAAACTTCTAGCTGTATGTTTAAAGCTTTAAACAGTAGGCACCCAGACCTTACCAACATAGGCTTCAGATTGCATTAAGACTTCTTACTCCTTCTGCCTCCTCTCTGGCAGCATTGGTTGCATGTTGTGCAGGAGATCATACCTCTGTCAACTGTAGGTCAGCTGCTTTCAGCCAATAGTCTTGATTTGGCCAAATTGTCTTGTTTCTTACCACAGAATGCCATTACTTTTCTCCTTGAGTAAGGGAATGGTAAAGAGTTGCCTGCAGTGGATCCACATGAAAAAATAAAGATGCTTCTTGACTTGACAGTGACTTTAAAGGAATTATTCAGTCCACCTTTATTCCACAACATTTTTTCCTGCCACTATGAGATGGTTCCCTGGGCAGCACCTTTGGTGAAGGACCCTAACAGTATTTGGGGCCACTCTCACACATTAGTACTGAGCAGCATAACATCAGGGAACAGAGCATAATAAAGATTCCAGATGATGTGAGAAAAAAATGATTGAAAATGCTGGGCAATGGGTATACACGTTTACCATGTGCAAATGTTTAAAATAAATCACAAAAAGCTGTTATTGTTAAGTAACCTTCCTTAGTGTGATGAAATGGGTCAATATAATCCTGCATCTGCCATGAACTCAATGATTTTAATTTTGTAATGTGGTACAACTGCAGTATGAGTCCGATTGTTTTCTTATGGTTCCAGTTAAAAATTCAAAAAATAAAATATTAACATAGATGGCACTATTATAATGATTTTTTCTGAAAATGTACTTGAGAGCTAACACAGAAATTACCTAGTTCAGACTCTACAGAGTGTGCTGTGGAGTGAACCGATAGAAAGTAATTGTCAAGAGAGAGTAAGGAATTATCATTATTGTAAATTATGAACAGTAACTTTTACATTGCGCTGTTTTCTAAACCTGAATTTTTAAATAAGCAGCTTTTTAGTTGATACAATGCCAACTGATTTTAATATAGAAATCTTATATATTAAATCTTTAATATAGTATCTTCTTCTCTATTCTTCTTTGTTATTATTGATTAGAATCAAAGCATTTCGAACCCTCCAAGAAGCTCTCAAGTGCAACTATGAGCACTGGCAAATATGGGAGAACTATCTTCTCACCAGTACAGATGTTGGAGAGTTTTCAGAAGCAATTAAAGCTTATCACCGGCTCATGGACTTAAGAGAAAAGTACAATGATACACAGGTGGGGAAGTTTTCATATTAAGTCATTCTATATGTTCATTAATTTTTCTTGTAAGACAGAGATTTCTGCTGATAATGGTGTCAGTTATGATAGTATACATACCAGTGAAGTTATGTAGGCAAGCCTTTTATTGAGATCTCGACTGTAAGACTGTTTAAAAAAAAAAGGAAACTTTGCAGCCAGATTGCCTCAGACTTTGTGGAAGGACAAATATGAGTCTTGCAGTTTTAACGTCCATTCTTAAATAAAACACAATGCATAACCCCATCTTTCCATATTGTTCCTGCATATGTCAGTATCAGAAAAAATAATAAATAATTTAGTTTAAAAAAGGTAAGCTTTTCCCATGTGTTTGAAAAATCCACAAATGAGCCTTTGAAAGTGAATTGTTTCACAGATTAAATATGTTACAGTCAGAACCTTGATTCTTAATAACAAATTAAAATAAAGGAGATATTTTGCTCATCTTTCACTGTAGTTCATGTTAAGTTCAGTTAACTTCTATGTTTGTAAATGTATGCTCTGACAAAATCCAGAGAGCCTACTTTTACAGTGTCAGCCAGGGTGTTACCTTGCCTAAAACCAGGTCCTGATCCAAGCAGAGTTCTGTACACTCAGTGAAAACAGCAAGGTAAATCTGAAAGGCAAGCCAAAGAATCCCTTAAGCAGATTAGTGAAAAACTTCCAAAAACTTTTGCAAAATTAATGGATCTGATTTAAGAGCTTATGAGCTCTTAAGGAGTTTGTGTGTAGTACCAAGGTAAGAGGACCCAGCTGCTGCTGGTCATTGACACCATGATTATGTTTATTTTCTTATCGCATAAAATGATTAGAAGTAGCTTTCCTGGATTTTGGGAGTTTGAATCCAACGATGAGGAGAGAGAACAGATAGAATTAATTATGGCTGTGGAAACATCTAATTTGTTCACAGGGGGGCGGGGATGTTAAAAACTTTTTTCAGATTACTTTTTAATAACAAATTGTATATGAGTACAGTACATACTACCATAAAGCCAACCATGCTGAGGATAATATTCTGTATGAATAAAATCTTTTGGGTTTCATGTGGCAGAACTTTAAAAGGTCTCAAATTCTCTTTGCACTCATAAGTGTCTATGGAAAATAATCTTATATATGGTAAAGATTAGTGTGTTTGGCAGCTCCAGTATTGTGGTACTGGTGGGGCCTATGTGTTTATTCAGGGAATGTCTTGTACATGGTTGGCTTTTTAAAATATTTTTTTCTCAATTGTTAATTTAAATAACATTTTCACGGGTGGTCTACTGTATTATTTTAGTCAGATTGACTGCTGACCAGAAATAGAACTTTCTACATTATTTGTCCATTTTAGATATTTTGAGATGATAGACTCCTATTAGTGTGTTTTGTCAGATTTTATAGAGGATATTTTATTAAAATATTTGGGGATATTGCTTGCACTAAATTTGTATTTTTCTTCTATAACTTTTTTCATCTTGTTCTCATACAACTTTTATCATTTTTACAGAAGTATTTATATGCTATATATCCTAATTTTCTTTTCATCCTAATTTTAACTTTGACTTCTGATATGTAAAGTGCTTTATGGGTTTCATCATAACTTCTAATACGGTTTCCTCAATTAGAAGGATTTTCCTAGTTGACTAATAAAAACCTCAGAGACTGATTGAAGACTTTTAGAAAGGCTTTAATCTTACGAGGAAGAGTATTCCCATAGCAAAACAAAAAAGCACATAAAGCTAAAAGCTTCTGCTGAGATTGTTTGCAAAGCTCACCATTAATTTTTGAGCCTCTCCCATTTGCCAACTGGTCTGTTTTAAATAGAGGTGCTCTATAACCCTCTTGTGCAATTGTATTTTTGAAAAGTGAAATCATCAAACGTGAGTAAGTGGAAGCATACACCTCTGTTCCCATGCAACATAGTATGATCTTCTCTCAGCTTGTATTTAGTATTTATAGTCATCATAGATTTTAATTGATAGATTACTAAAATAGATGACATAGTGGTGAGAAAGAAGGTAGGAATTTAAAAATCCAGAAATATAAATATCCATTGGACTGGAAGAAATAATTTGGAATCATTAATTCCAGTTCTCTATGAAAACAGAAAGCCAATCGCTTTTAGCATAATCTTTGTTGCAGAATACCTCTTGTGAGACTGAATGCGTCAATTAAGAGTGTGCAATTGAATATATAATTTGAAATGTCCTTGGTTTGTGTAGTTACATCAAATTATTTTATGTCAGCATAGTATGAAGTCATATTTGTAAATAACAGTAAGGCATTCATATCTTCATCTGTGATTTCTGTTAGGCCATTGCTGTCTTTTTGTGACAGACTTCTGAGTACAGAATGCAGCTTTGGGAAATTTTGCTTCTGAGCTATTCTAGTTATTTAACGATGTCATCCTTGTGGCAAAGGTTCTGAGATCAGGATATCATGAGGCTTGAAGATATGTATATACAGATTCTGCAGACAGAATTGAACAAGGAAAAACTGAAGGGCTTTTTTTAAATGAGCGACAATGCAATAAAAGATTACAGCAAATGACATACTTTCAAAAGTTTCAGTTTCCCAGTATTCCTCTTAAATGTTATAAGCATGCTTTCTTACCTCCCCTCCTTACTAGTTCTTAAAATTTTCAAATTTCCCTTTTCCTTTTGATGTTCATGAACCTACTGAGAAATATACCTTGAAAACATTTAATATAGGTGTTATCTAATAAAAGATAATGGCTTGCTGAATTGACTGTAGTTTCAGCTAGTAGATCAGCCACTAGAAAGGACCTGAGAAGAAAGCCTTACCTGTTGTAATCATCAGTTTAGTCTCTGAATTATTAATCTGAGGTGGTAAATATACCTGAAAGGTTTCTGCAACTCCTAATTGTACTGCTTTGCACCACATGCATGCTTGTGGAGGCAAACGATCTTTTTTACTTGGAAAGCTGCAGTTCTGTGAATAACAAAGTTATTTTATTGGTGGAAAAGCTGTTTTGCCACACTACTCTCAGAAACCAGATCTTCATCCTGTGCTGTCAAAGAATATGAATTCAGAAGTATGGAAAAATGGCTCCTCTGTGCAGTTCTGTGTTCTGGAGAATCTAGCAAAGTTTTTCAGTTACCCTTTCCATCAAATATCATCCTCATTTCAGCAGTCTGTATTGCCAGACTGTTTGTAATAAGAGGCTGCAAGAGCATGTTCCAAGGGGATTTTGAGGAGCAAGGGTAGAAATTACTAGTTCCCAGAGCTCTGTTTCTTTCGAGTAGCTCACTAATGGCAGTTGTCTTCATTGTAAAACTTTCATTTGGGAGGGGCATAAGGATTGCTCATAGACTGCAGATTTGTCATTTTGGATCCAATAGCTCCTTTCTCTGGAGAAAAGGAGGCTGAGGGGAGACCTTGTTGCTCTCTACAGCTACCTGAAGGGAGAGTGTAGAGAGGTGGGGGACGGTCTCCTCTCCCAAGTAGCAAGTGACAGGATGAGAGGAAATGGCCTCAAGTTGCGCCAAGGGAAGTTTAGATTGGATATTAGGAAGAACTTCTTTACTGAAAGGGTTATCAGGTGTTGGAATGGGTTGCCCAGGGCAGTGGTTGAGTCCCTTGCATTATTTAAGAGTCGTCTTGATATAGTGCTGAGGGACATGGTTTAGTCATGGTTTAGGGGATTTGTCAGTGCTAGGTTAACGATTCGACTTGATGTTATTTTAGGTCTTTTCCAATCGAGGCAATTCTGCTGCTTGTGTAGGACCCTGGGCAGCAGAGCATTGCTTTATGTATGGCAGTTTAAAATCTCTTGGGAGATCTAAATTAAAATTTAACACTTAAGACAACCATCTAAAATTGAAAGCTGTTACACTGCTAATGCTTTTTGATGATTAGCACAATTCACTTGCAATTTGAAAGAGCTTTATTTAACAACTGGGCACAGCCGAATAGCGTTAATGATTCATTACTGTTTAATGGACCCTTTAATCCCAGCCTTCACACTAGTTTTATTTTAACTACTGTATTGCTAAAGCTTACATGATGAATTACTGAAAAAGGAGATAGATTATTATGATGAAAGTATAAGCAAAGCCTGAACTCTATGGGAATATAGGTAATTTTTCAGTTGCTAAATTCTACTGACTGAGGAAACTTTCTTTGTTCATGTGCAAACTAAACAGCATTAGCTTTAAAACTTTGGATAACCAGACATGATATTCATGCTAACTAACTTTTTGGATTTCTGAGTAACAATTTTGTTAAACTGAGAAAGTGATAGAGAAGTCATACTTGTATGTATGAATCCTTCTGACCAGTTCTAGTTCCTTTCCAAAAGAGAACGTAGCTTAATGTATCTTCTTACACCTCTCTTATGATTTTTATTATAATGCTGTAGTAATGGCAATATCAATACTTGCTGATGTTTTTCTAGCAAATCATTATAGAAGACCTGATTCATTCAATGATGGGGGTTTTGTCCCTTAGATTCCAAATCATGGATGTAATACGAATTTCAGAACTTTTGGACTATTAATAGTTGCTCATATTTTCTGTTATCTTAAGTGAAAATCCAAGCTCTTTAACAGAAAAGAAAGAACAGCCAGTATGTCATATCATTTTATAAGGGCTATACTGTTAACACTTTGGGGGGGAGGAGGAGGGAACTATTTAGCTGATGTTCAGATGCTACTGTGATTTCCTATTGATTCTGAAAAGATATATAATTTTTTACACTTTCTGTTACATAGATTTGTTTCATAACATCATCAGCCATTTTGATTTATTTGGGTTGTTTTGCCAAAGATTTCCTATATCTGATAAAACTCAGTAATGAATTCTTGGGATGCATGTCAATTGAGTTATTCTATAGAAAAAACGTTGTTTTAGGAAAATAAAATCACACATACTAAACTGCATATATTTTTATTTAAGTGTAATACACTTTGATACTGTCATAATTTTTGCATTACTTTCTGCCAGTGAACTACATCTTGGTTTGTGAGGATGCACCACTGTCTTTCTTTTACTAGAGTGGTGGTATATTTGTGTGGTTTGGGGCTATTCACAGATCATCTTTGAAATTGGTCTTATTACTGTCTTGATATTAGTATTGCTATTAATGTGATTTTATTGTAAGTATTAATATCATACGGACAAAAATGTTGAAGCATTAAAGTTGCCAAATGATAACTTGCAAGTTAGGCAGTACCAGCATGAAGGTGTTTGTATTCCCTTTGCCAGCCTAGCTTGAATGGAAGCCCTATGAGACTTCCATTTTGTTTTTTATCGTTATTTCTTCCCCAGTCTCAGTGTCTCATGCACTACACAGAGCAGGTAGTTCTCAGTAATAAGCCACAGTATTTCTGGATTTTACTTTCTTCTAATTCACCATATGATCCAATGTCTTAACTTACATATGGTGTTTCTCTTTTTATGGAGAAGGAACTGAGGCACAGCATAACTCCTTTCTAATTTTCAGTGTTTAGTTTGGGACACGAAGACTCACGTTTTTTTCAAGGACACTTGGTATTACATAGCATTTCATACATGCAAAGCCCAGCTCCCATTGAGTTCACCGGCAGCTGCACGAACTCAGCATTTCTGCAGGTCAGATCCCATATTCTCAAGCCAGTGACTCAGAAAGTACAGCCATTAAATAAACACTTGTAAAAACTTTGATTGAACTGACTTGTCTAGTAATTCACCAGAAGTGCATTAAACACAGTTTCCCAAAGTGGTATTCCAATTTCCATTTCAATTTTTACAGGTAGTTAAATAGAGGTCCTGTAAACAACAGTGCCTTCCACTCCTTGGATTAATCTGGTTCAGCTTCTTTACTGATCTTTTCATAACTGTATTATAAAGTGAAAATATTTTTAGGATATTGCCACAATTTCCTATACCACTCTTCTTCACACTACCCTGTCCCAGTTAGACAAATTTCTGTCTTAGCTGTTTGGCCTCTGTCTTCACCAACCATAGTATTGTACAGATGAGGTTTAAATTAGTTGAATTACTCCCCTAATAATGTATTTCTTAGTAAATTCTCTACTTGTCATATGGTACTGTATTTGCATTTTACTGAATCATTAATAGAGACCAAATATTACAAGTATCACTATATACACTGATGTTGATTTGAGCTGAAATAAAAACTCTTTCCTGCTGGTTTCTTAAGGTGCTGGCTATTCTGGTCAGAACAGTAGTGGATGGTGTGGAAGATCGCGCTGGAGAGGTGGCAAGTGGATTGAAGGGGAAATTGCAAGAGCTCCTGGGCAGAGTGACTTCACGAGTGACAAATGATGGGGAGATCTGGAGACTTTATGCCCAACTTTATGGAAATGGACAGAATGATAGTGGTGAAGATATTGAAAAGGTAAATGTGTTGTGAGGTTTACTTTTTTATGGATACTTCTGGTACAAACCTTCTGTTCTCTAAAAAACTATAGTGCTATGGTAAGACGTGCTCTTGTTGCAGATGTGTTTTGCTTTAGTGTTTCTATAAGTTTACTTTCTGCTTTTCATGTTCCTACAGCACACGTTGTTATTATCTAACAGGAGCAAGATGGTTTAAATCACTTTTTGTGGATTTTTAAAAAATCTCTTTTCAGTGTTTTATTTTAAAACATCATATTACAGCATATGTGCATTGTCTTGGATTTGTATTCTGAAACTTTTCTTGACAGCAATCTAACATCTATAATCTAATGGTGGTGGAGGGTTAAATTGGAATTTTTTATTTTGAAGACAAGATATTGCAGCTTCTAGAAAAAAGTGGATATTAATCACATGATCCAGTGGCATCATAAGCCATCTATATTCTTCTTTGCAATCACTAACGGAAAGTGCATTTAAGATAATCTGTACCACAGTTGGAGTTCCCAGAGTAAAAGTGCTGTGTCCTTACTTATCTTAAAATGGCATTAGCAATGATCATGCTATTTAATTCTTAATCTGTTGAACCATTGGTTTTGCTTTATCTGTCTCTAGTTTGCTACATTCACTTCAGTCTCTTGTTCCTATTGCCTCCCAGGTAATCAAGTTGATTGCATTTCCAAAATAACCACTCTGCGCTGCTACAAGTGTTTACTTTGTTATATGCTGGAGTGTGCTTTGCATTTGGTATTAAATTTCCAAAATTCAAATAGCCTTGCACACTCCAAGAATACTTACGAGCTATATCAGATCTTCACTGAAGCTGAAAATGCACAAGGTCAGCATTCAGTATGTGTTTCCTCATGCCTTTGGCCTGGGCAAAAATGTCAGTCTGGAGGATTGCTTGTTGCTTGATGTCAAGTGTATTAGGAAGATGGTTGGGCCTACAAATCGTATGCCTCTGAGGTTAAACTTAGAATTATTTGGACCTTGCTCATTGCCTTCCTCTTTATGCTCTACCCTGTGAAATGCCTTGTTTAGTCATTGCTGGTGTCCGTTATACCTCCAATTCTTCCCTTTTTTCCTTCCCTATTTTTCTTTACAGCTGAACAATAAAAGGGATTTGGCCTATTTAGAATTCAGAAATACAGACATTGCAATATCCTGTAATATATCCTCAAATTCTTACTCAGACATGCAAAGTAGCAGAGGCCCTGTCTATACTATAAATGTAATTGTTTCAGAATCTGGTTACATCACAGGATTTTTCACTAACCCAGTTAAAAACGTGGTTTCAATTTGTAGAGCAGACAGGACTTTAACTGTGTTTCCCAATCAGCCTGGTTATGGAACACGCTTACTGCCTTGCTTGTCCTTCAAAATGGGATGATGTTTATAAATACTAAGGTTTGCTTACGTGTGTATCCAAGTATCCTGGTATGATGGTACCATAGAGAGATCATGAAAGAGCAAAGCTGCCTAGAGCCACAGCATATATTAACTTACAGTGTAAAAATTAATTTACAATACACTAATCACTGTTAGCTTTTCTGATATCATATTATAAAGTAAAAATGTTAAAAACAGTATTTACTGGCTTCACTGCGCCAAGCACCTTCATGTGTCAGTCAGATATTAAGTGAATAGAACCATCTGTAGAAAAATTCCAGATGTATTGTTGCAGTTTTCTACCCACATTTATTATGCAAAAGGTCAATGAATTCTGAAAGGGCATTATTTACTATATTGTGGCATCATAGGACAAAGAGATGGGAACAGATCTATCACAGTGTCATGTACCTCCTTACAAATGTAGTGTTTGACCTTTATTCCATAATATAATGCCTTATTTAGTGCAGATTTAATTATATTTAACCGATTTTGTTCCTAACATTGCATTTGAAAGAAAAGCCTTGTATGTCTGGCTATTGTAAGGGGTGGGTTGGTTCTTGGTTTTTTTTACCTTTCTGCTCTGCTGCTATATCTGATGCCATAAATCACTAGAGTCTACAGTTACAGTTCATACCAGTGCTTTGTATATTGGATCAAAGTCAGACAGGGTTTACAAGTTAGGAATGTAAAACTATTGAAGTGTTGGGTTTGTGTTTTTGTTTGGGTTTTTTTTCTTTAGCTTAGCATATATTAACTCTGCCACCTCATTCAGTACTTCATTCTTTCCTATGCTGAATGCAGTCTAGTCCACCCCTTTCCCACTGAGGAATCTTTCCAACCTTCATGTTTCCT
>NW_010311392.1:30146-52286 GCF_000700745.2 Antrostomus carolinensis
CCATACCCAGGCTATGAAACCCTTCTGTTCTTTGAACTCTCCCAAGCTCATAGCTGTTTCCTTCCAGGATAAATCCGGGTTCCAGAACTGCAAACAAACAGCCCACAAGACTTTGAATTCTTTCTCCTCCCTGACATCTGTCAGCAAACCCCCTCTTAATTTGCTGCTCTGACTCAAACACGTGCAGACTGAAATCAGACTGCTGTAAAAACTGTTGTTCCTTTTCTTGCCTCTGCTGGTCAGAACTACTACCAATGATAACCTAGGTTATTATGAAAGAGAAAAAAATTGCTCTGCTTTGACTTACTACACCTTTACTGCAATTTACAGCAGCATGAACAGTTCGATCACCCATGCCACAGTGACAGGAACTCTAATGGGAGAGAGAAGGTAGAAGCTGCTGGAGTGATGACCCCAGAATTTAATCTGTATTTGTTCAGCAACCAGAAGTCTTTATTGCACTCATGTACATGTACCACACTGAAAGATTTTTATTCCTTTACATGATATTTAAACTCTTCAAAAAGATAATTGAAGAGTTGTCATTGAACCAAGCCCTGTAACTTCTGGCTTGTATTTGTTTTGTATTTCTGATGCTGTAGAAAGAAAAACAAAACTCAAAAGCAAAAATTAATTTCTTCTGCTTAAATTTTTCATGTATTTTTTTTCTTAATAGGACCCTCCTTCCATATTGTTTACATTTATTTTTCCTGTTCACACTGCGAACCAGAGCAGTATGGCAGCTAATAGCTGTGTCTGTAAAATACATTATTCACCAAGAATACATATACAGAAAGAAAGCTTTGATGTATTCAGTTATAAATTTTTAGGTACAAAATTGCTGTTCAAAGTGTGCGTACAAGTATTTTTCCCTTTTTCATGTGCATTTAATTATGGTGACTTGGCAAACATGGGTCACATCCATCAGTCTAGACAGATTTTGAAAAGATAAAAATTAGACACATGTTACTTTATATGCCTCTCATACTTGAGATGTAATATTGGTGAAGAACATCTGTGTTACAGCTGGTGCTTACCGTTGCAGAGGAGGACACTACTCCAACTCACAGGAAATCAAGCATAGCAAAGATACATTAATTTTCTGGATTGAGCATTAATTTTATAGATACTTAAAACTAAATCAGTCTCCTAGTTTGTTTTCTCACATACTTATCATTTTTCTTTCCTCCTCGCAGTCACTGCAGTGTCTCACCAAGGCACATAAATGTGAAATTCAATCAAGTAATTGGGAGAAAGATGTTTCCTCTTTTAAGGAAGTGGTGAAAGGAGCTATAGAGATTGCTCATGGTATGTTCTACATGAAAAGAACTTTTATTATTCCTGAAGAGTGTAGCAAATATTTATTAAGCTTAGTAACAACACAATATTATGCTTTACCCATTATATTTATTTCTATTATTGGGTGTCCTCTAACAGAGAGCATCATCCTGATAGTGCATACAAAAATATACTTGGAATGAGGCAGAAATTGTGTTGAGTGAGTCAGTAAACATATGACTGGGAAACAAGGAATTTAATGGTCTAGCAATTTCATAATGCAAGTGAAAATGCATCTATAGTTCATCTCAGTCTGTGCCAGTCAGGAGATGGACAAAACTTAGACTCAGTAAGACTATTCACTGTGCCGTGATTTTTACGTTTAAGAAGGATAGATATTCCTGTTGGATTTAGTTATCTTCTCAAAATTACTCAGCATTCTTTTTCCTTGTGTTTCTTTTTGAAGATATTATATTAAAAAATTGTCTGTGGAAGGTATAAAGATTTTTAATTAAATGTTGTTGTTTAAAGATTATTACTATACAGATAATGCTTTTTTGTTTTGGGGTCATTTTCTTCTGTGTTTGGATTCTAGTGGCTATAAAATGCAGCAAGAACAAATCTAATCATCAGGAAGCTTTGCAGATACTTTCTTCAGCTCGGCTCAACTTACGTGGCTTGTCATCCAAAGCAAAGGTAGGAATGTTTGAAAGGTAGGAATTTTTGTTTGAAAGCAAGGAATCTTTGTTCTGTTGCCAGAAAACATCTCTCTTTTGAGTCATTTATAGATCAAATAGTACCTGCCTGTCGTAGTGCATCATCAGCTGGATATTCACCTCTACACTGTTAGGGATTCCAGTTTTACGTAACTTTTATTTCCCTTCTTCCTGCTAGACTTTGACTGAAATAAACTTATTACTCTAAAATGTCAGTTCTATCTCTTAGACTAATTTAGAATTTATTTTAAAATGTTGGGCAAACAAACTCAAATGTTTGGAAGAAATCAGTCATTTCAGAGACCTGTTCCTTACATGAGTAGCTGTGGGGGAAGCAGGGCAGTCTGAGAAAAAAATGGATATAAACCTGCAGAAAGGACCAAAATGTGTCAGGACTACTTTACATTGCTTGAAGTGTTTTAAAAACAGTTATTTATTAAAAGAGATAACTTATTTTTGGTAAGGTTTTCATGGATACCCTACTAATTCAGATATTATTTTGTTGGAAAATGTCATCATGTTTGAGTCATATGTTCAGGTTTTGGAGTTGTGCCTCCATAGCCATGCACCCAAAGAACCAAGTCTGTTTCTGCACCATTATTACCTTAATTTTGCTCTTCATCTTACAATGTGAGACACAGACATTGTTTAACTGAGGACTGATCTGGAGTACATTTTCATTCGAAATAAACTTAATGTCTTAAAGAAGTATTCTTCCTGGCTGTGTGTGGGGTTTAGTAAATGTGAATTACAGAGCATAAGTTTTATAACACGTGTGCTTGTTTTACAAAGTGGTGATCTGTCATCAGTGTGCTAAACTTGGCTCACTCTCTTTTAAGTCCTATAATTTTAAGGATAAAAGCCTAGGAAGGTTGTATAAGCTGACACAAGCTGGCTCCTTGTACATAACTGTACAAAAGTACATAACTGTACTTTTAGATACTGGCATATATAAGTCTTCAGAATGTGGTGAAAAAAGCCACAACGTGTATGTTTTGTTGTGATTCACAAAATGGTTTTCAGAAAAAAAAAAGTGTGCAGACTGAGTATGACTGTGGAGAAAGTAAGACTACTTGACATAAGTGATATAAATGCAAGTACAGGTGGTTTATATTACACAAGAACATGCAGTATCTGAAAGATTAAGAATAGGTGAGTAGTAAATTGTAGTCTTAATTCCTGAAGGCACTAACTGAATTAACATCTCTATTATTGGCAGATAATGGTGCCTCTAAGTTTTATGGCATTTCTGAGAAAATTGAGACGTTAGAGATAAAGCTGTTGGTGTGACCTCACTGTTTTTGCGTACTTTACAAGATGCCATCTTATTTTTAATTTGAAGTCATATTGAATTTCCAGAGTGTGTTGTGGTTTAAAAACACAGTAATCTTCAGTAAGATCCTATGCACAGTTTAGCACTATTTATGCCTGTCCAAGCTTGACTGCAGCATCTCCTATTGCTGCCTTATGAGTCAGTACTGGTGTGGGGCTATTTTTTCTTTTTTTCTTTTAACAGAGAAAAACCCTTAAAAAAAAAGGGCTAAGAGCAGACTTGGTAGTTAAGATATCAGCAGGAGTAAAGGAACAGTGAAAGTAACTTTTAAAAGATAAAATTCCAGAATGTTTTAGTCAGGACATGTAATTGGAACAAATTAGTAGTTTTTGTACAGGTGAAAACCAATGTCGCTTCTCAGACTTCTCACCTTTCCTGGGATCTCCATCTCTGAGATTCCAGCTCCTGTGTTGTGCCAGACTCATGATGCACCCGCATTCTGCTAAAGGCTGCAACTTGAAAATGTGTTGTTAATGGTTTCCTTTCTGTACAGAGTCTTTTGTGCATGCTCTGGCAGATAGCATAGTGGGCTCTCTTCTGCTCTTTGCCCCCGTACATCATTTACATTCTGCTAAAGGCTGCAACTTGAAAATGTATTGTTAATGGGTTCCTTTCTGTACAGAGTCTTTTGTGCAGTCGCATGCTCTGGCAGATAGCATAGTGGGCTCTCTTCTGCTCTTTGCCCCCATACATCATTTGGATCTGACAGGTGGGGTCTCCAAAAAGTAGAAAGGTCATGGAGCTGTATCGTAAATGCATGAAACGTGCGTATTGTTGTGGGGAAGCATGGGGCACAAAGCCCAAAGAATGATGGTGCGTGAAACTTCCTCAGGCTGCATCTAGTTGAATAGAGCTCTTTAACTGTGTGAAAAAATAATTAACAAATCATTATATCGTCCTGATTTATTTAGTTGTCTTAGCCAGAAAGAACCAAACTTTTCTGTCATATTCCCAGTGTGAGGGTGTTGGGCTGAAAGTCAGAAAAGTTTCTGTATTTGTATCAGGAAGATGTTGCCTATTTTTGTATAAGATGTTCCTTTGTTCAGCGACAGCACTGTTCTTAGGCACATTGAAGATCTTGGTTCAGGCCTTTTTAAGTACATTTTTGTTTATATACGTATCTGTATTGTCCCATTATGTTTTGATGATATAATGATGTACAGATGTACTCCAGAGCAACTTTTGTTTTATTAGTTTGTTTTTGTCTCTAAATATAGGCTTTTTGTTTGTGTCAAATGAAATGTGAATCACTCTCCCTTTACATAATAAAGGGGAAACATATGTTTGGGTCCCCCACCACCAACATATTTCTGTGGAGTGGTACCTCACACAGCCTCCATATTACTTGAGTCAAATGACAGGTCCTAGCCTTGCAATAGCAACATGTTCCTGTGCAGCATGCACAAAGCTCCAGTCAGAGCTTCCATATCTCAAGGCTTTAGACAAGTTATTTAGCATTCCTCTCCCCTATTTTCCCTGTAAATACATGAAGATTATGATTGCTCATAAGTTATCTGTCTTGTGTTTTTGTTAATTTCTTGAGGTCTTTAAGAACAAACTTTTTGTATTACTCTGTAGTGTTTTGTTTTCTCATGTATAACTTAATTACTCACAGATTAATGTCTCCACCCACGCATGTCTTGACACCAGATGTTAAAAGATGTTTAGTTGGGGTTTTGGAGAAAAAGACACAACAAAATATGACACTGGGAAATTACCATTAAAATTCACAACTCCTAATTTATCAGCAGGTGGGTTTGTAAACTGCAGTGACAGTATGTGAGATCCTCTTCTAATTTGAGTTTCATGGTAAAGTCCTTCACTTTTGATTGGATCAGGAATCAGCATAGGCAGTCAAGTCAGAGCAGAAACCCAGCATTCACAGGAGGATTCGTCCCCATTGGCAAAATATCAGGCGCGTGGCACAGACCACATGCCTATATATGTGTGTGTGTGTGTGTATATATATATATATATATGCACTTTCTGTTTATTAGCCACAAAATGGACTTTTTAAAGAGAGAGATACCATCATAGGTACCAAAAATACGAAAGGTAGGATAGTGGGTGATGAGCTTTCTGTATTCTTTCTTGACACTGAAACAGAAAAACTGTATGTATATTTTAAAATAATGTATTTCTTTTTGTCGTGCAGCAACTTTTTGTAGATTTAACGAGTAATGAGATTCACAGTGAGATAGCTGATGAGGTGACAACGATGGACAACATGATTGCTGAACTTCAGGAACTGAGTAACCAGCTGAGAGACCAATGCTGACATATGGACTGGATTTCATGACAGAAGGACAATAATGACATGTATATTTTGCCACAGCTTTTGCTGATGAAATAGTAACAATTCTAATGCGACAACGCTCTCAATAAACGTTTTTCTGTACAGTGCTGTTCTTGTGGTCATCTTTCTTCAGAGTTCAGGCTGCTTTTTAAGATTCTTATCTGCTCTCGCTGTCTTGCAAAGTTGGATGCTTTAGTTCCTCAGGCCCAGATTATCTGAAACAGAGCTGCTTGTATTTATAGGGCGATTATTGAGGATTAGTTCCACCAAGCCTCTGTGGGATGCCTCACTTAGGTTGCACGCCAGGGAGCAGGAGGGGCGCCATGGCGGGAGGAGATAGAGACTCAGCGGAGGCGGGGCTGGGTCCAGCCTATCACACTCACTAGTGAGGCGCACAGCCAATCAGAGGGTGTGTCTGTCTGCCACTGGCCAATCAGAGGAGCTGCAAGACTGGCCTGTCAGTGCTGTGATGGCGGGGAGCATCCTGGGGGCCAGGGCCTGAGGTGGCTCACTAGGTTGTCGGGCACTTTCCAATTTTAATTCCGTGTTAATTGCCTACAAGGAAGCAGGAGTAGGGTCCTCCCGAGAGTAAGAATTTAGTCTTTTCTGTAATTCTTGTAATACAATCAAAGTAGCAGGATGTTTGCTGCATTAGGATTTACAAGCAGTTAGTACTTAAAGCAGTATTATTTTATTCAAAAATACATAATCTGTGTCCCATGGGCAAGAGACTGGCACTTCATTTGGGCCTTTTACAGGCGTGGGATTTCCCCCACTGAGGCAGCAATAAAACTGCAATCTAATCTAAAATACTTACATCTGACTAAACCTGCATAAGTTATTTTAATCTAGATGATTTTGCACGGTTTCACTTTTAAGCATCTTTGCTGCAGCTTTTCTTAAAATAGGATTTTTTCAGGGTTTTCCAGAACCTTATACAAAATAGTTTCCTTACTCATTATGATTTTGGCTCACTCTTCCATATGAAAATGATGCAGTCCCAAAAATGTGGTTATTTGTATTCTGGGTGTACACACCATCTGTGGTACGGTCATTAGAAATATCCTGTTACTAAATGGCGAGAATACTGTTCCTGAAGAGAAAGTCAGAAGGTAAAAGGAAACCAAACAATTAATTGTATTTGAAGCAGCAGTAAAATCATGTTATTTTGGCGTGTGAAGGCAGAAACCATCTTGATGCCTTTGTAAAGCTTTGTATCCTTGTAAAGCTTCTTAGAATGGAGAATAAATTATTTGCTGCTGGTATTTTAAGAGGAGGTTCCCACAAAAGTTACTATCTTAACAAAGGATTTACCTGCTAGTAAAGGCAAGGTGGCTTCAGAGCACTTCTTCATTGAAATGGCCCAGAAAGGGAGGAGGCATTAAAGTTTGTGCAGAGTGAATTTGGTGGAGATATTCCCATTTTGCTCCTATGTATAGTAAGGGGCCCACCTAACTGAAAAAAGAAACAGGCTGTGAGACTCTCCCCACTACTATCTTTTTATAATTATATTTTGATATGATTTAACTTATTAACCTTATTATTTTGCTCCCAGCACTGAATTTTCTTGGGAAGAAGGAGTTTAGGTGTGGAATTGTTCGGTGACAGGAAAATCTCCCTTTTTTTATTCTGATCATATGGCAAATCTTAAACCAGAATTATATCCCGCTATCAACTTGAAAACATGAGACTTGAATTCAGTTGTCTTGATTTAAAATAAAATAATTTCCATTGAGTCTACCTGAGGTACTTTTATAACTGAAGTTTGGAGGTGCAAAACATGAAACCGCGTTCATTTTTGTGTAATGGCTTCCACCATTTAATGGCTTCTAGCATTTAATAATGGGAAGTTAACATTTCATATAGAATATTGGAGATCTGTGAGAAGGCCTTTATTTCCTTTCCCTTTTGATTTTTTTTCTTTTGGAAAGTAATTTTTCTTTCTTTGCCTAAGGTGGTCACATGAAAAAGTCACTGTGCTCTGTCAGTGTCTCTCCTGCAGTACTTCACATATTTTCTCAGCACGGATTTTTTTCCTCATTTGAACTTCTGTCTCTGAGCAGATGTGTGGAATACAAACAACTTAGTCTTTCACCTAATACAGGTAAAGCTTACTATCCACAGGCAGTGTGTTCCTGAAGAGTTGGGATGGCCAGTGTTATGACAGCACACCAATTTTCTTGTCATAATTAATGTAACAGAGGGGAAATGTCTGCAAAGACTTAACAATACACAATTTAAATATGTACAGACAATATATATGGTATGGAGGATGGAGAGGCAGGAGATGGCTTACCATTCAGGACAGACATTGGCGTTTCAAAACAGATAACCATCCCAGAAGATCTCAGCCATTTCATCCATGAGACTGAACGTCTGATGTAAATCTCTTCCCAGGTATGTTCTTGTTTCCTCTTTCTTTGTATTAATGTCATTTTCATCTTCCTCAGATACAAGGTGAGCCTACCTGTACCGTTTCTTTGGAGTTGATCACAAGGGCCTTTTAAAACTTTACATACACAAAATCCACCTCAGTTTTGTATGGTAATCATTTTCTGTGTTCATGCCAGCAGCATTTGGTTCAGAATAGGTCTAGGAGACCATTATCATGAAGACAATGTTATTGTAAAAACTCTGGCTGTCAAAAAAAACTTGCCAGTATGGAAAGAGGAAGGAACCTTTCCTAAACTGTCCAAAGACTTCCCAGATCTCCATCTTAACATGGAACATCTGTCTTCTAACATGGGGAAGTTTCTTGCTCAAAGTGATCCCATGACAACTGCAGAATCCTTGAGAGTTTAGCAGAACTGGAAATTCCTTTCCCAATGTAGTTGTCACATCTACAAATACCTCCATTCCATCTGTTATTTTCAAGTGCTCTATGAACAGCTATATGATAATGATTAGTTGGTATAGCATAGACTCGATGAAGCAATATTTAACATGAATGGCTTGCAGTTCACAGTAGAACTTCAAGTACTTCCGATCTTTTTTTCTTTTTGACTTTAGAAGTATTAAGGATTATGTGTTTTGTCATCTGTCTGCCATTAGAGGTAATTTGCTGTGAAATAAAGGTAAAATGGATGAGTCTAGAATTTTTCAATTTCTACCTACCCAGACAAGGAAAGCAACTGTCTCAGGGTTCTGAAGATGAGTATAGAGCCAGTAAACTTTGAAGGAACTATGATGCATGAAAAAGAATTTATTTCTGTGGCTTAAGAGGGTTTGTTTATATATTTTTGACCTAATATGGTTCAACCTATGATGTATTTTCAGTTGCTGGTGGTTAGAACCCAGGGAAGATCTCCTGAATCACCCAGAGGGCTGTGTCTACACAAGGGAAGTGTACACAGCTGGGTGTGGTGCTGAAAGGTTTTCTTGGGTTGGGACATTACTCATGAGCAGGAGTGATCATAGGACTGGTGAGGCGACGCTGACTCAGGCAGGTCATCCTGAATAAATGCCAGTAAATGTTGTGTTCAACGTCACATCGTCCTCAGTGTTCCTTCCACCACACTGACTGGTACATTCAGAAAGGCAGGCAGCTCTCATCCCATCATTCATGTAGAGCTCTGTACTAAAAGTGCATTGGAAAGAAAGAAAGCTTGGAATAATTTTTCAGATCTAAAAATGGTGTATGGCTTATGTGCAAATACAGAGGATACATTTACAAGTTCAGCTTTCAGATACGTACGTACATTGGTTAAAACTACACCTGTAATTATTTTCAAAATAAATAACGCAGTAAAAAACAAGTATTAATTTTATGCTGCTTTGGAGCAGTACTGCCCAAGAAGGTATAAAGTCACTTTGAAATTATTTTGACTTAGCTCTTCTGTTCAGTATTTCTGTCTCAATATCAGTGACTGTATGAATGACAGTACAGATGGACATCATGTATTTCAGGGGATAAAAGGAAGCTTAAAAAAAAAAAAAAAAGCTATTTCCAGAGTAATACAAGTTAAAATAATACACAACTTTTCTTAATCTGCATTCTTGCAGAACTCTGTACCAGAAGTGCATACAAAATAGGGAAAAGGTAGCAGCTGATAGTGTACAACTTGAGTTCGCTGAACTTAAAAATAAACTGGAATTTGGTAGGAAGGTCTTATTCTAAAGAGGAAAAAATTACCATCAACTCTATGGAGTTGTTTTCAATGTAATTATTCTAAGTGCTTTGTGTTTCAAAAATTATTTCAAGAAATTAATTTTATTATTTTTGTGTTTATTGTGTGTGTATGTAAGCATGTGTGTATACATATATGTATACATGTATAACCATGCACATATATGTAATAATGTGTGTGTTGTGGAAAAGAGTTGCTAACTCTGAAGGTATAAGAGGTACATTTACAGGAAGGTACATCTTATGAAAACAGTATGCATTACAGAGACTGGAACATGTGTCAGTCTATCTGTGTTTTTCTAGCCCGTTTGCCACTAATCTCACTGCTCACTACAGGGTTGATAAATCTTCCTTTTCAAAAATGACTAGTTATTTTGGGTGTACTTTTGAAGAAACCTTTAAAGATGCCTGACTTTAGAAGTGAACGTGCCAAGTGCTCTCAGAAAACCAGAGCCTTTCCATCTCTCCTGTATTACTCATTCAAAGTCCCTATTTTCACAGTCCTATTCAGATTTAATAAAGTTAGGCCTAAATATCAAACTCAATATGAATCATCTAAATTTGTTAATAACAGGCTATAACTAGAGACTTTGCAAATGTTCACTGTAGTTCAGGGAAAAAGAACTTTGTTTCCATAACTATCTTTAAACAATATCTGCCTTAACTCTGATCTCTTTGTTTCACCTTCATTTTCCAGAGAGCTTTTTATTTCTGGTCTGCTGGTTAGGTTTAAAATATATAAACAGATATATTTTAACTTTTTTTTTTTCATCTATTTATTCACACAAGAGATTTCCATTGGCAGATGTCTGCCATTACAAAACTGTGATTTCATCAATTTATGAAGCATTTTAAATTCAAATAGTAGTAGAACTGACTTTGTAGTAGGGCTGAAGAATGAACAGAATGGAATTTTAAAAATTATTTTATTTTATCATAAAATTTGAATGGTTAGTTTGAATTTAATACAGACGTGGATAGCACTTTAAGAATACTTTAATTTGTATTTCTGAAGATGGTTTATGTACACAAGTGCATGTAAAAGATGTGCCTATCCCCTGTTGAGAATGCTAAAGCTGTAACACTTTTTTTTTTTTTTTTTTTTTTTTTTTTTGAGCTATCATCTTCTAAGTAAATCAGGTCAGATGTAGGAAAGTCCATCCCATACATTTTACATAACAGGTTTCATAAATAAAACTGGCAAATGAGGTGAATTTCACAGTGTGAATGGCAATAAAATCATTACTGTTATGCAAAAGCTATTGCAATACTGCAATACAGATAGTTTTTGCACCATTCACAAGTACTTATAAATAGACAAGTTTCAATCGACAAGTAGCTTATTCAGGCATGTGCTCAAATATAGTAGCTGCATTCACTAGACAAACATTTCTGCTAATCCCTCAGCTACACTAATAAAAGAGTAATCCTTTATAGGCTGAATGTAGTGGCAGAGGGTTCTTTTTTTAACTCTTAACATCCTTCAAAGACCAAGGTCTAATCATTATTAATGACTGTATTTGGTTTTCAGCAAATGAGTTGAAAATTGATAACCCTGTCAGCATGTTAAGTTAGAATTCCTTACTGAAAATGGAGACACCCTTACTTTTAGGAGCAGCTTATAATATAAACTGCATCTTAAGTAGATTTATTTATCTTCTTTAAACAAACCAAAACCCCACAGAACAACAGCAGTCTTCCGGGGGGTTGGGGGGGGAGGGGATACTTTTTTTTTATAGCATTTGTCCTTTCACTTGCTTCTTTCACACTTTTGATTTCATTGTTAAGGCAAGAAAAGTAAGTTTATGGATTCAGACTGACTTCACTAAGTAAGACAAGGATGCTGGGTAAGGACAAGACAAGTAAATGAGTCACTGCCCTGCCGTACTGGGATAGATAAAAGACCTATTACAAATTTAAACCACTAATACTGGTCTAAACCTAAATTGGGTCTCTGCAAGAACAGGTTAATTTGAAATCCAAAATTTTTTATAATTAACTCTCCTTTCAGTATAAAACTGTTTTCTAAGTTGACCTAAGTATGAAAGTCCATTTTTCTGTTTCCATTTTACTCTGACTTGAATGTTTTCTCAGAACACACCAAGAACCTTTTAATCACCAGTGATGTCACATATCCCTTCCTCTCCTTTTGTTTTTTTTCTATTTATTTTAAAACCAGTGACCTGTGAGTCAACTACAACAGTGCTTGACCACAAATCAGTGTAACGAACCAGGCAAAGAAATACCAGCCAAGAGCCATGCAATGGAAAACTGGGATTAACAGCGTGAAAATCTTCAAAACTGCAGGTTAGCCTACTAATGACATCACTGCTGAAGTGAAGCAGCTGAATTTGCAAGTCACATTTAGAAGTTAACCCCTACTATTCAGCTCTTTTCCACTGCCATCTCTCAATGAGCATCATAGCTTTTCTGTCTTAAGTGCAATCATTCCACCCACCTCTAAGGCGCTTGTGCTGCTTTATTTTCAGTTTCTGCAAACCCACAGAGCTTTCTGCTCACTGGAATGATGATCCTGTAATCGTGGAAATCACCTTTGTGTTTCTTTATCCAGCTTCTCTGGCATGGGGTTGGCTTGCCCATCTTTATGTGATCCTCTCTCAGCTGTCTGCCAGTTTTGTGGCCTTTGGTCCCTGGAAAAGCACCCTTGATTTTTATAGTACTTTTTGTGTATCTGCCCTGCAGCGATTTCATTTTATCCACTTCCAGTAGATGTGCCACGTCCTCCCCTCCCTGTAATCTATCTATCATCTTCCCCATTTCTTTAAGGTTTCTCTATGAGTTCTTCGTAGGAAAGATGCTAGGACGGGCTGAAGGTTAGCTACTAGAGAGTAGCTAACAGCAGCATGAAAAATGTAATTTGTAGTGAGATGAGAGCTACTTGAAAGAGTAAAGAACGGATGTTTTTCCCCCTGCCTTGGCTGAACCCCTTGGGAATGAAACACAGGACAGGTACCTTTATGTTTAAGTCGGGTAAAGAGCATCGTAAGCCTTTGCCAGAAAACTGCGACTGTGGAGGGACAACATCAGCTCAGAGACAGTGATGACAATCCCTGTGGAACTGTTGAAACAAGGAAAAAAAGATTAGCACTCTTCATCAGGCAGGAAGGCACGAGTCCTTCCTTGAGCAGAGGACTGAGCAGTATATAACCAGACCAAACTACTATATGACCCGAGAGAGACAGCAAACCAACCATAAGTAACAGATGCAGCTGGTGAGCAAAGGTAAGTCACAGCTTGGCAATAGCCCAGAATTAAAAGAACTAAACTGTAGGCAGCAACGCCAGTAGTACTGTAGGGCTTTTAACAGCCCATATAGTCTGAGTGATTGTGTCTGGAAACACTCCAGCCATACCTACAATTTTTTGATTTGTCGTGTTCGCAGCAGTCCGTCTTGCACTGCTCAGGTTTGGCTCTTGTCAACACTATCACCTATTTTTAGAGGCCTGTAATTTGACTGTAAATTCTATGCAGTCCTAAAACCAGGTGTAGTGAACACAGCCTCTGCCAGTCAGCATTTTCTGTTTGCAAGAGAAAATAGGCAAGTGGTCCGCAAGCTTGACAAAAGCTGCTGGAATGAGATAATTTTTGTAAACTACGGAACTCATTTATTGTCATGCTAAGCAGAGGGGGTTTTTGTAGCTGAAGTATGTCTTGCATTTGGTCTGTGCTCCACAAGGGCTTTTACTGCTGTAGCGATCTTTAAGAAGGCTGATGAGCAAGCAAAGAAAGTTCAGAAAAAATGATATACAATAATTTACACAGTTTCAAACAGAACTTCAAGTTGATTCCTGTATAAATTAATGGTGGAAGAAAAAAAAGAGAAATGGACTATAAACACAATTTAAGAATAGTGAGGTCCGTAAAATGAAATGAAACAGTGATAGTACTGAGAAAGCGCGGTGTTGTGACTCCATTCAGACATGGCACAGGTATCAAGTCAGACATGGCACAGGTATCAAGTCAGACATGGCACAGGTATCAAGTCAGACATGGCACAGGTATCAAGATGCTCGCTTCTGCCTGCACATGCTGTTTTACTGCAGAAACAGTTGTCAGATATGATTCAAGTTCTGAGATGTTTCTAATCAAAACTATAGTAAACTTTTGGCAAACTATTAATCAGGAGGATTGACACTGAGGTCAGTGGGATTTTTCCAAGTTTCCTGAACATCTTGGAGAAAGATTCAATCTCCTGATGTTAAGCCTTTGCTTATCCTGTTCCCTTGGCATCCTGTATCTATTATACTCTTATGAGCGCCTCACTTTCTTGGAGAATACCAAGGGGTTTGTGCTTTGATTGGGTGACACCAGCTGCCTAGCCTACCACAGATGTTGCAGGCCACTCTAATGTATAAGTGTGCAAAGACACACAAATACATGCACATGGTTCTCTTGCTTGTAGTGGCCCACTGACCACCTCCAGGCAAAGCAAAGCAATCTGGGATGTTCCGCTGCACAAGGTGATGTGTCTGAGGCTCTTGTTTCTCAGTGTTTTATCCATTCTGCGTGTGAATGCTCCCACCCATTCCTGCAGCGTTTGAAGGCTTGCTATGCAACATCACTGATTGTAATTAAGTTTCTTGTGGATATTGTGGGATCTTTGGATTTATGCTCTTTCAAGCATTCTGCTTGAGGCAAAATTTCAGAGTTTCTGGTTAAGGTTTTATTATTTCCATGGGGTTTAAACTGAGTAAAAGCAACGTCAGTTTGTGAATGTCACTCTAACCATGGTGGAGTGTTGGGTGGGTTGGTTGGTTTTTAAGAGAAAGAGTTTGCAATTTTTTTTTTTTTTTAAAGCAGTTGAACCTTATGTTGTTTCGCTGGCAATGCCTTCAGCTGTGTGGTGGGTTTGATGCTGAACATGGAGGCTTAGGGAGCTGGGTCAAGGAACCTCGGAAGGAGATGACAAATTAGTTTCTTAAAGCTATAAATATACATATATAATTCCTTTGCACTTTTAGATCTTTTCTGGACATTTTCTCATACATTCATAATATCAATTATTTTGCACATTGCAAATGTTTGGGGTTTTTTATATGAGTCCTTGTGAAAGTATTTTCCCTGTGAAAGTACTGGAAAGGCGGTGAAAGGAGCTTGCTGTGACAACAGTGAACTCAACTAGGATATATGTTGTTACACATTGTCTGTGTGTTTTAGATCACTGCAGATATGTCCACCTTCCAAGGCATAAGTCCATTTGAGTGGTTTTAAGCATTCATGCTTTGATTTATTGTCACTGAAATTTAATCTAGGGTATTTTTTTCCTGGACTTTCTCTGCGAGAGTTCTAGTGAAAATGTTGCATCAGCACTTCAGGAATGGAGCAGCAGTGTTATTCTGCTCTGTCAAATGCAGAGGCCATGAACTTCTCCTGAGAAAACCAATGAAACAGCCTTTCTACTCACTTCAGGACTGGTAGTGTGAAGAATACTTCCTAAACTTGGGCCCTTACAGTAGCCCCCACAACTTGTTCTGTATGTGAGCCTGACTTGTTTGCATATTCTTGTTGGATGCAGTGGAGGAAAGTTATTCATGTGTGTGTAGATTTATCAGGGTGGATCCCAGCACAGCAGCTAAGAGCAGCACCCCTGAAAAAGTAATGCCTTTCAAACTTATCTGAGCATAATGTTGTCAGACCTTAAATGTGCCTTTCTGCAAGTTTAAATGTGTTTAGCCTTTGAGAATATTTCAAAAATTATTTGGAAAAATAATTAAAAAGTAGAGATTTAAGATTAACATAGCTGAAATAATATTATACATTTAAAATACATAAACATCCTCACAGCAGTCATTCATCTATTTGACAGAAACTTAAAAATAACTTTGTCTTTAGTGCTTGGTAAAATTGCTTATGTGTGAGTGCATGTATGTGTGTGAGTTTGTGCCTTTTAAAGGCGAATTATGCTCACATGGCTTTATAATTTACTGTCCTGTTTGCACTTGATACCATCAGTGATCTCAGCACAACTCTGGAAATGGTGTTTAACTGTGGCATAATGAGGGCATGTGTATAAATATTGTTTTGTAAATTTCTCTTCTAAATATTGACTGTATTGCAGCCCTGGAATGGCAGAATTTAAGAAATGGTATTTGGAAGATCTCAGAGCTCAGCTCTGTGCTGAGGGTTGGAAAGGACGATGTAGCAATGCTTTGGCTAGGAATCCCAATTAAAAGAGATTTGAATTACTCTTCTGATTTTTCCTCATTTAAAACCAAAATCTAGATAAGAATATACACACACTCTCCTTTTCTATTTATTGCCCCTAAAACGAAGTAGCAGCAAAACCTCCGTGTGTTATTTGTCAGAGACATGCAAGAACAAGATGACCATTCTACCAGGCATCAATCTTTTCCTTTGCCTTCCAGCACCTGATCCTTGGCCCAAGAATGGCATCAAGCTGTAAGTGTCTGTTGTTGACAGCAGAGGACATTCACAAGCTTTCTTGCTTTTGTTTGCTCCTTTCTTACGTGTAGCTTTTGCTACAAAATTCTCCTTTCTAAGGGCCCATAAGAGACAGATGATGAGCTCCCTGGTTCCTATTGATCTTTCCTTCTCCTCGCTGGACTGAGAGAGGGGCCTTATAGCAGAGAATAACAGCTTTGTCTGCAATCACACCGAGTTTCTTTAACACCCTGCTCCCTCCAGAGCCACAGGGAGCCCCTCTGAGTAATGCTGGTTCTATTCCCTCTTCCTTGCCTTAAGTCACCACCCCACACATTAACCTTCCCTGTTGCAACTTGTTTACAGACACCTTGGCTTCAGGATGCTCTTTGAGAGGTTCTGTGCCTCCCCAGGACCCTCCTTTCTCCTGCAGCACAGCTCTTCTGGCGTTAGGCTCTCTCCAACTCCCACTGCTCCAGCATGGTCCCCTAAGAGGAACCCAGAGGGCTCACAGGCAGGGTTTTGAGAGAAAGCCCCTGGCAGACCTGGCTACTCCCTGTTAAACCTTGAGTCAGCAAAGGTAATTCAGATGGCTCAGGGAGGAAAATGGGAGTGAAGAGACTTCTGATCCTTCCTCTTTGCTTCTCTCAAATGGCAGGGAGATTAGAATTGTTTTTTCTTCTTACAGTGTTAAGGGAGATGTTGCTGTGCCTTCAAGTAATGTGAGAGGGGAGAAAAAAACCCAAAAATTTTCTTATGTGCTTTCTTATGCACTCATAAAATCTTAGAAATGGCAAGATACAGCCATTGTTTAATTACTGAGGTTTAGGCAACAAGCTGAAATCTCAGGCATATCTGAGATCCTCAGAGAGGTGGGCACTGCACACATCCCAAGCCCCTGTTCCAAGGACTGCGATTTACAGTAACATCTGGTAGGATGTCAACCTGTTCCATGCTGACATGGCAGAGCTCACGTCCATACAGCTAAACGCTTTTCTCTTCCAAACAACATTGGACCCATTGACTGCCTATTGGGAATAGTCCCTGGCCCATCCTAGTGTCCAAACTTGAACTATGCCCACATAATACTTGGAAGAAGAGTTATCTTGCCTAAGCCAAAACTGGGCTAGAGGCCATGCTACCAGTTCAGCAAGATGGGTTACTGTGGTGAGCCTGTCCTCAGACACTATTAGTTTGACCAGTCTAGACATAGCTGAAGAATACAGTTCCTCTTCCAGGAAAACCACATCTCAAGGACTGCCAAATAGGCAGAGGAATAAGAACATCAGTTTTTAGCACATTCAGTTACTGTGATTTTCTGTGAGCGGTTAGAGGAGATGTGAGGTAAGGCCTTGTAAAAGGCAAAGGGCTTTGCAGGTGACCTTAGAGCCATTGGTTTTGGATATAGTTTCACATATGGAAGATGTCCCAGGGGCGACCTTGGGGAGCTGACAAAGAGAAGCTTGTTGCCTTGGCAGAACAAATAAGCCACAGATGGAAGAAGTAGTAGGTAACAGCAGTCTTGACGAGAAAACATGAAAGAGGACAAGACTGAATTAAGCCAGCCTTGAAGGTCCTTAGTCTCTAAATTACTGATAAGGGAGAATGATTAAACAGGAAAGAGTAAAGAGATGAGAACTATAAAATCAAACTTGCTAGTGAGCAGCAACCACTAAAATTAATGACTTCTGCCCAGAACAAGGATTTTAATCTTCTTCTTTCATTTAGTTAGCTCCTATCTCCACCTTAGTATTATTTTTATATATTACACTTTCCTGTGAATATAGCAGATGGTGAACATAGCAGATGTAACTTCTATATGAAGTCAAAGAAGCCTCCCACAGCTGCGCAGAACAAATACTAATGCCCAGAATATCTTTAGAGAAATATAACCATAAAAGTGTTTAATTTGTAGGAAGAAATAGAAATCTGAAATTCATGCATGCCTGCAGTCCCCCATGTGCTATATTCCAGCTACAGATGACAGCACCAATGGGGTAGACAAGCCGTATCAGTTTTCTTTGCAGAGAACCTGTAAATTCAACAGTGGTTGGACCCTGTCCTATGGCTGAATGGCAAGAGAAGGTGTAGCTGTTGTTTTCTGTAACCTTGCTTTATGGATCCCTGGTCATGGAGAGGGACCTTGTTGTGCTAGGCACTCTGCCATTTCAGTCAGTCCGTCCACATCTCTACACAGAAAGAAAGAGATCTGCAATACTTGACCCTCTGCAATCTTTCCCTGGCTCCCCCTTGCCATCGGCATAAGTACTGACTGAGTTATACGAAAGGTGTTGGGAAAAAAATCCCAGCCCCTACTCTCAGCTGCATCTAGTGGGGCACTTTCAACACCATTTGGAAGATTTCATTTGAACTGACCTTCAGGCATGACTTATTTTTGTGCTCTGGGTATTTTTAAGATGAGCCCAAAGGAACTCCTAAATATCTCACTGGTAAGAGTGGAGGAGGACACATGCTGTTGCTGTTTCAAATAACTCTGAAGGGTCTGGAAAGTCCCTGTGTGGAGTTTTCAGCTTTAAGAGAAATTTCTAAATGTAGAAAGCCTGAGCCCATAAGTAATCTTTGTTGCCAAAAGACTGAGCGAGGGGCATGTAGAACCTACCCTGTCCAACTACGGCTGATTGCACAGATGAGTGAGACAGTGGTGAGAATTGCTGTACTTCAGTGTGCGGTGCACACACCTTGCAGAGCTACAAGGAATTAGAACATGTTATTTGCGACCACACATTGAGGGTGAACAACTATATGGGGAGATAGAAAACATTTGGTTTCCCACTCCAAGTATGGTGGTACTTGCAACTAAAGTGGAGCAGAAAGAAACACAAACTGTAGCCTGGGCATTCTGCAGCAGGTTTTCTGTTAGACCAGGGTCCTTGCATCTCAGTTGAGAAGTGGCAGCTCCAAGCTGGAAGTGTGACTGAGCAGCTGCTTCTTTGCCCTGGCTGTGTGTGCTGCAGGTCATCTGCCCTTGATCTCTACTCAGCTGGAACAGGGAGGCTGGGGAAGCTGCTCTTCACCTCTTCCCAGATGGTGTGTCTGCTGTTTCTGTGTGGCTGGCCATCCATGCCACACATTGAAAGAACACACAGGCTCACAAGTGCTGGATGTCTTCCGACAGCCTGCTCCCAGTGGAGTTACGCTTGGAGCAATTGCATAAGGGAGGGGTACGAGACTGAATAGTTTGGGTAGTCTCCAAGTCTGACTAGTCTCAAGCTAGTAAGCAAAATTAATGTACCCTACAAGGTATCCTCTTGGCTTGTTTCTTCCTGGATAGCAAGGAAAGGAACTGAATTAAGAGTTTTGTGCTGCAGGGGCAGGGTATTTAAATTATGTTTCTCCTCTCGGTAGGATTGCAGGGGGTTAAGCTTCCTTGGAGAAAAAGCTGCAGAAGAAAAAAGGAAGATTTAGACTGCTGGGTAAAGAGATAACTGGTACTGGCTACAGCCTAATTACTGTGTCTGCATATCTAATTAACTTTTTTCTTCTTTTTATTCTGAAATGTTTTTGGAGTAACCACTGCTATTACTTGTAAACAATCATTTTATAAGGTGTGAAATTCCTATACTGCTGTGTTTATCATGATTCATGACCTTATGCCCCAGGGGAAGGGTGTAGTCAGCTTGGCATGAGCAGCCCTGTGCCAGATGCAGGGTGGTTCGTATTCAGAGATGTTATTTACAGAGATAGAAGGCAGGAGGGTGGGGGGCAGGGGACAGAGGAATCAGAGGATCAAGGTCCTGGATAGCCTGGAATGTGCAGGATCAGATATCTGCATTGGAGTACTTACCCCTTTAATGCGTGTTTCCCAGGATGCCTGACTCTTACAGATCATCTCTCTTCTCAATGAACATGTGCCTACATATAGCTATTTCCATTCCAGTCATAGCCCTTGTTTATGTCACTAACAGACCTTATCGCATTTGACTGTGTTATTTTTACCTAATGACTAAATCAGTGGAGGACCATGGAATATGCAGTACACAAATTTTGAAGTCAGCTTAAATGTATGCATCAACATGCTTAGGTGCAACAGTGTTTAGCTGGTGAGGATTCTGGTGTTAATTAGCCATTGATAATAATAGAATCACATAATCATTTAGGTTGGAAAAGACCCTTAAGATCATCGATCCAACTGTTAACCTAACACTGCCAAGTCCACCACTAAACCATGTCCCTAAGCACCACTCTGCACAGCTTTTAAAAACCTCCCGGGGTGGTGTCTCAACCACTTAATTACAAAGATTGATTAGGGAACATACCAGTGAAATTCACCAAAGATAGTAAAATAAGAAAAGAAAGAACGTCAAATAATTACAAAATGGATTGATGAATGATCTGTAAACACTGAAGAGAGTTATGTATATATCATCTAAGAATCAGTAATTGTCTGGGATTCAAGAGACCCAGGTTAAAATCCCCTATCTAAACATCTCCATTAAATGCAAAATTACATTTAATTGGACTGGTGCCAGTCAGTTCTGCACAGGACATGGAAACTTGCTTCCAGGGCAGAGCATTATGTGAGGCAGAGAATAATTAAGGCATGCCAAGCTAGAAAAAATAAGCCAGTATCTCTTTCTTTAGAGAACGTTCAGTGTCTCCCCTATATCATTGTTTCTCCTAGCTCCATCTGATGCTTGTGTACCTCCTGCATTCTGTTGTTCCTCCAGTTGCATAAAACCTGGGTGGAGAGAGCTGAAGTTGTGGCAAGACATATAATGCAAGTCCCATGGTAGGGGAATAATCTGGAAATGGTTCCGAGGTCACAGAAAGTGAAGGAAGAAGGTAGCAAACTGAATTTTTAAGGTGCAAAGAGAAAGATTATGGGAACTTTACTTAAGATAGGGATGGGGTAAAAAAGGAGGATTGAAACAAAACAGTAAAGAGAAAAAGTTTATTTCAGTGAGGCTTAAGAAGGGTAAAGAAAATATTATTCTACAGACGTTTTGATCTGGCTACAGCTAAGAAGTGTTTTCCTGTCATCCTACTAATTGGGAACAACACAGACAAGGGACTAAACTAAGAAACTTGTTTTGATCCATCTCTGCATGACTGCAGCCCTTTACAAACTCTACTTTGTTTGCAAAGATGGAATGAATAAGTAAGAAAGGAGTAAGTGCAATCATGAGAGGTGTGAGAGAACAAATAAATCCTACAAGCAATTGCTTTTCAGAGCAGTGGATGGATCTCTGTACCAATGTGCATATTTCACATATGGGACTGCTGCCACCTTCACCCTCCCTGTTTTCTGAGGCTTTTGAGCTACAGCCCGATGAAGCTTATGGTTATTGGCCACTTGGTTTGAGGTGAACTTGGGTGGTTGGGTTTTTTTTAAAAGTCTGTAGCCTGCTTCCTGAAGCAGACCTGAAAAATGTAAACCAGTATAAATCCACATTAACAGACCACCAGGGAAGAAAGCTGCTGAGCCTTACTTTTTCAGCCTGTTGATAATGGGGAACCCAAAAGATTCAATTCCTTGACCCTAGCCTGAGTCTCTAGGTTGTTTTTCTGAATGCTGATGCATCACAATAGCAAAAGATTTCCAGTGTGTTGAGAGTATTTTGTGTGTGTCTTATATGTGAAATCCAGAATTTGATGGGCAGATTATTACAGTTTTGTAACTTGTTTTAGTGTTTGAGGAGTGCCTACTGTCAAGAATACAGAGTGACTTTTGTGACTAAACTTCCTCCTCTCCCAAATAGAGCGAGAACTCCAAGAAGCAAAAAAGGATACACACAACCGATGATTTAAAATAAAATCACTAAAGATTTTGTATGCCTCATTTCTGAGTTGACCAGCTATGAGACATCAAAAAGACTTGGGTTTTTTAGGTGTATTTAAAAAATTTGCTCGCTAATAATAAATCTTGTTTCAGATGTTTTGGCATGCAAAACCACCGCTGAAAATTTACTGCACAATATACTGCTGATTTTTTTATATTTTTAATATACATTAAATATTTAATATATAT
>NW_010311393.1:0-13527 GCF_000700745.2 Antrostomus carolinensis
ACCGGCGTCCGCATGAGCACGGGGGACGGGGAGCGAAGCGTGTGCTGCGCCTGGCCCTGGGCGCTGTGAATTGGTGTGTGTGTAACAGCAGGATCCAAAGGCCTCTACAGGGCTCAGTTGCAATGAGCGCCGTACGCAGACATGGATAAGAGGCAGCCTCGGCCTCTGAAAGCTCGTAATGTAAGCGGTGAGGACGGACAAAAGGGAAGAAAGGGTTTCAAATGCGTGGGGAGGGGAAGGGGATGAAAACTTCCTGAAGAAAACCCCCCCACACGCACACCCCTCACCAGCCCGGCACCTACATTTTTTAACTGCAGATGAAAGACTCAAGAAAGACAACGAACAGTTCTGAACCAGATCATCCTCCCTGTGTTTCTTACTCAGAATCTGAAGCGTTCATCAAGGCCACTGGTCCTGACAAGGGAGCTTGACCTGCAGGACTCCCCATCAGCCTGGGGGCTGGAAGCTGGACCCTTTCAAAGAGGAACCATGGACAGAGCTGTGCCAACAGCTGCCACTCACAGGCGCGAGTGGACTTCCGTGTGAGTGGGTGGACAGCGTCACAGCCGTTGCCACACTTCACTCTGCACTACTCACCTCTCACATGCTGGACTGCTCCGTACCACTCGAGTGTGAGCCACCTCCCACCACAAGCCTCCTCTCTGCTCCAGCAGTGTCTGGTCTGGTGGCTGAATCAGGATCTACCACCAAAGGGGCAGTTTTTGCCCACACAGAATATATTCCACAAGTTTCTGCTGATGGGGGACAGGGCTTCTAAGTTATTCCAGCTCTGAAAAAATGTCTGCTTGCAGAGCACAGAGGAAATCCATCTTTGTTCTGTTGTTGCAGCTCCTAGAAAGGGGAAACATGGAGAAAACAAGGCTGCAGATGATTGCCTTAAACATCTATGAAGAAAAGGGGCCCTATGCTATTGCAGGAGAAAGCAAGAGTGGGAGGGAGAGAAGAAAAAGACCAGTGAGTAACATCCAATTCCAAAAGCTTCTGGATCTGTCCCCTGAAGTAAATATGTAAATTTCTTCTCTCCTTTCTTCCTGTAGGATCTAGAGGACGAAGAACACATCACAAGTGGTAGGTTTAGGGAAGATTGTGCAGCTAGTGGCCCCAATGACACCTGTGGATCTTTGAAAAACCTTCCTCTTCCAGACTGTCAGCTGGTTAGGCCTCACAGCTCTATTTTGCGCAGATATTCAGTGCTGCTGCTCGGCGTAGCTGCAGCTGAAACTGTACTTTCCAGCAGATCCTAAATTGTTCATGGGGGTTGAGGTGAGGGAATTAGCTAGTGGAGCCATGTTTGGATGCAGGAGGAAGAAAACAAACAAAAGAAACAAAAACCCTCTCCTACTGAGCTGTGTGGTATTTCCCTATTCCAAATAATTCCTGGCATTTCAGCTAGCCATTTCTATTTAAGAAAGCAAGAGGCATAAAAAAATACAGCAGCTAGCAGCCTAGTGAGAGCTTAGTGTCTAAAAAATAACAAAGGCTATTTAAAAGAGCAGAAAAAAGGCAGGAATTGACAGCCATATGGTCCAGGAGTCCAGTTTTCTAAATAGCATAACTTTCAATATTCCGACCAGAATAAAACAGGATGGATTTTGACCATATTTTACAAAGCACAGTAAAACATAGTGAGACCTTTGAGGTTGCCTTTTCTTAAAGATGCAGGATAAGAGGGAGGCTGAGCATCTTAAAATTAGAATAATGAAGCGATAGATCCATGAGAGAAGATCACAGGTGACAGCCATCTTTCCGAAAAGACAATCCCAAGAGTGGGTAACTTGGAGGTTATTTCTTTCAGTGCACGGCAAGCACAGAGCAGTTATCAGGGCAGTCCCTATGCTGCAAGACCTCTCCCTGAATGATTAATTGGGTTAGAGGTATAATTTTTATCTAGCAGAGATGTGCCAGCAGAGGCCTCTACAGTAGGTGAAGTTCATATTGCCAGAACTACATTTGTTAGCATAACATTTGTCACTGTGGTGTGGAGTAATTTCGTTATGCTGGTACAAAGATTGGACCTGGGGGTCCAACCGCATCTGCTCAGCCACTGTGTCAGTGCGACGCACTGAGCCCCTGTGCCAAAACAGATGGCAACGTGCACAAGGCTCCCAACAACTTTTTGCCACCAACTAAGCTGTGATTGCTGGTTTTTCAAAAAAAATTTTGCAAATGGAGAGCATATTTTGCTATTTCTCAGGCTCGACCACTCTGTCTTATGCCTCAAGCAGTTTTAGGATCCTGTGTCTGACAGTGCAACAGTCCTCTAGTCCTCTGGGAACTGATATTCCAGAGCAGAGAAAGTATCTTGAAAGTTCACTTATTAGCAGGGATTTTCTGCAATGATTTTCACAGTTTTGCAGAGAAAATATCTAGTTAATTGTCTATTTTTCCTTTTATTGCAAAACACGTGACTAACAAAGCATGGTAAAGAATAGAAAGGTGCTTCCTAGACAGCTTTAGAATAAAGTATGTAGTTATACCTTTAATATATAAAACTTCATTGTTCCTTATTTAACAAAGCATGTGAGAAGCTTTATTTTAAGTATTCTCAAGGTATCTGTGAATTTATTTGCAAAATTTTGAAAAAAAAAACCCCACCACATTAGTTACTTTGTAGTTCTTTTCTACATGAGATTCAAACAAGTGTGGTGATGTCATTTGCATGAGATTAAATGTAAATTTATTTCAGTGATATCTAGGATAACTGCAGTGATACAGTAGTTTGAAATTGTGGTATCTTGGCTTGTGTCTTTAAATGTGATAAATTACCTTAGCTAACATACATTTATGTAAGTGAAATGACCAAACAATGCCAAGCTCACAAAGGCAAGCTAATATTTTATCCCTGTGGATTGTGGACTTTAAGTCCTTTTGAAATTACATCACCCTATGACATGTGACCTCACGACAAAGACTAAAGGAGTCTCCTACCAACCATAAAGATTTATATGACGTTGCTAGTCAAATACATTAGCACCTTTTGCATGCTAAATCCCCATCTCGGACAAAAACCTGTTTATATCACTCTAGAGTGATGGCAAAGAGCGTGCTTCTTCATCCCTAAAGTATGCTGTATTAAAATCAAAAGTTTATTGCTACACCAATATTAAAAAGTTTGAAAACTCCAAACACTAATGTTTCTCTCAAAATGTTAACTCAGCCATGCTGCACATTCTCTGTATTTTCTGGTATAAAATAAAATGCAAAAACCTTTTTCACTCAGCGTGGAAAGCACTGTAATCTGATGTTACACACATCATGTATTTCCTTGTTGAAATGGAAAATTACAACTGAACCTTTAGTGTCTGAAAAGGTATTTAAATTAGAATAATCTATCAAAGCTCAGGAATTTCACATTCTCAGGTGAACCTTGAGGGGAGCTGTGTGGCTTCACTCTGTGGCTTCACTCTGCAAAGACACTCAGGCACCTAGATGGGACAAATAACACATTTACACAACTCCTTTTAGATATACAAATACCAGAAGTCCGTCAGTGCCTTTGCATTTTAATTTTGTGTTCCCCCAGATGCCTGCTGTGGCTATTCGTAAGACCCTTTCCTGCCTCTCCACCTTCCCTCAGGCACCATGACAGCACTCCTTCTCCTGCCACTGTTCACTGAAAGGTTCCCTCATGTTCTCCAGTTTATCACCCTGCCAACCCCCATGCGAGTCCATGCTTCCAATGTCCTGGTCTCTCCCTGCCTCAGTAGGAGAAGGACAGCACCAGTGGAAGGTGCAGGATAGGTGGGAGAGAAGGTGCTGGTGGTGCAGAGGGCCACTGCGCTCCAAAGCCACCAATCTGAGCTCCAGCCTGCACCCCCATGGGACGGTGTGTACAGCAAGTGGGAAGAGAAAGCCTGGATGAAACTCCACATGCATTGCAAAACCCTGAGCACAACATGCTCAGGAGATGTGACACCCAAAACGCACTTCAGGGAAAAGCCCAAACTCGAAAGAGAGAAAGAGAGAAAGAGAGAAAGAAAGAAAGAGAAAGAACGAAAGAAAGAAAGAAAGAAAGAAAGAAAGAAAGAAAGAAAGAAAGAAAGAAAGAATAAAAAAGGAGGTATCTTTGTTAAGAGTAGAAAGTTCCAGTCTCCATCAGAGGAGTGAAAATTAAAGGTTGCTCTGGTTTCTTGATAAGCCATTTCAGTTCATCTGTTTGTTGTTTTGGGATTGTCTTACCCCTCTTTTGTTTAAGTGCAGCCACCTGGTAAGAACTGTCCTCCTTCCAGGCTTTGACAGCCAACTTCTTTCTGCATCACTGGCTCTTTTAGGAGATTTGTCTGCATTTTTTCCCATAAATGAGTAAATGGGGCTTGTTATAAAGATTTATGAAGCACTAGTGATATTACAGATATCACTGGATAGTTGCTGTATTTCCCAAATTAAAGTACAGCCCATTCCTCAGTGTGATACTGGAGTCACCATCCGCTTGTATGGCCATGGTGTCTACAACGACACATATGACCCTGAGGACAAAGCTGTTCTGCTTTCAGGTGGCAGGGAGGTGATATGGCCTGACAAATGACTTCCATTCTTTTGTTGTGGCAACAGGCATAGACAAATTTACAAGAATGGGTGTTGTGGAAGGGAAGTAGGAGAGAGAAATTATGATTCTCATTATAAAAAGAAAATAGTTGCAATAGTTTCCGGATTTCTCTTAGCATATTCTGTATTCTGGGGATCTCCTGGCCATATGGGGATGTCTTATCACCCTTTTTTCTCCAAGATGTCTGAAAGACCCATAGCTCTTCCCCTAAGGCTCAAGGAATGATCCCCAAAAGGCTATAATTCTCACTGGAAGTAAATCATGTATATTGATCCCCTCCTTGTGTGTAGACACACACGTACACATATGCATTGGTGTTAAAAGAAGAATACAAGGTCAAGTACTCCGGAATTAGGAAATGGCACAATTTAAATTGCCTGTCCATCTTAATTTGGCCACTTATGCCTAGGCATGCTCTTAAATGAGCTCATAAGATTCAGTGTACTTGTATGAAACTCACTTAATGAGCATCTCTTCAATTATATGTTTTATCCTAATTGCTCACGATTTTGTCTTATACACTGTATATCATGCTCTGTAGGCAAAGTTTTCGTTTCTATGCCCCTTGCTAGTGTAGGCAGTAAAACTTCACAAATAAGTGGTAGGTAGGGAGTTACTGAGAGGAAGGTTTCCTCCTTCATTTCCAACACTGACACCACCTTGGAGAAGAGCTACAGAGAAAGGCTGACCTTGGAATTGGAGCCCTGCATAGCTGGGATCATCATGTCCTTGTTCCTGGTGGGGAAGGCACGACCCAGCTGCCTGTGGAGGTGCGAGGTGCTCAGGAGCACACAGTGAAGACTGAGTCCTCAGAAAGCAGAGCTGCTAAAATGTGAGGCATACCTGCAGCATCTGTGCAAATGTGACTTTTCAAAATTGAATACCTTGAGCAAATTTGGAAATGGGTTTTCTCAGTGAAGACAGTCTTCAGCACCCTCACTCTTAGCTGTTAACAGTGAAGGCACTCTGCAGAGCAGCTGGGACTTATAAAATGACCCAAAGTGGACAGGCTTCTATAGAATGGTGAGAGAGTATCTCTGATTAATTCACTACTAATTTTCAAATACCTGCTCTAAAACTGGAGTTATTCAAAGGAAAGAGCACAACAAACTTTAACACTGGTAAAGCAGCCTCTTTTTTTTCTGAGTCTCATTTTCACATATAGCTGAATTTTCCAACAATTTTGTTTTTATCATACCGTGACAGCAAAACAACCTAAATGGTCAGAAATGGGCAACATTAGAAGTGTCTAAAAACAGTATTTTCACAGGAAAAAAATTGGGTGAAACATTCAGTTCCTTTTATATCAGTAATTGCAATCTGACTCTGAAGAAGGGAAAAGCTCTCCAGTTCCCCGAGCCAAATTCACAGCTTCTTCAACAGCATGCTCAACTCTTTTTATAGGTTAAGCATTTCTAGAAAATTCACTTTCTTAATTTCTGCTGGTTTTGTTAGCCCCAGACCCTGTATGTTTCATACCAGCTGCATTCAACTGAAGGGATACCCAACTGGGGATACAAATTGGCTGCTGAATGGCGCTCTCTGACTCCATGCTGTTACTTTCAACCTCAGATGGCAAAGAAAATGTTCTCTAGTTGACTTGCTTCCAAACGTCAAATAAAAATCCAACCCCAAAACTTCTAAACATAAAGCAGAAGGCATACCAAATTATTTAATTTTTAATAACACTGCAAAACAGTTATATCACAAATATAGCAATAAGAAAGCATTATAAAAGATAAGCTTCCTGTAACATAGAGCAAAAGTACCCCGAAGAGTGATTTTTATAATGTGTACAGAGGAGCTTATATACATTAGAAATGAGCTTCTATAGCTTCTTACTGAAAACAGTTTTCATGGGCAAACAGAATTTTTTGCTATAACTGGATCTGCCTGGCAGACATAAATATGCTTCTATCAAATTCACCAGTCTGCAGGGATATCAGAAAACATCTTGGGGAGATGTGGACATGGTTTTACTTCCTTTATTAATCCTTCAGGTCTTCAGTTCCCAGATGACTTGGATCTCTTTTGTCTTCTGTATTTTTAACTCTAATATTCTGGCAAAAGTTTATGAGCACCTTACGGGTGCCTTATATTGCCCTTACCTTTAGGATATGTAAGATACTCTTTTTAGATATTTTGACATCTTTTGACATGTAACTGCAATTAGAAGAGGATTATGGATTGCCCTGTAATTCCAACAAGCCTTTGTCTTGTGATGTTCCTGGCACTCACTCAAGCTATAAGAAGTTCTTTACCCTGTTCCAAAAGCCCAGTCCTGGACAGAGGCAAAGCTACCTACAGTCAGTGGTGCTAATCCACGGCAAATAAACATGAATCATGGGTTGATGAAACATGAATAAACAAGAAGATAGGGGCTTTGGTCCAGACCTTGGGCATTTGGTGTGAGGTTTCTGCCACCCAAACAGTGAGACAGGAATTGAAGTAGTGATGGTAGCAAGAGACACTAAGGATTACTCGTATGGCAGCTGACAAGGTTTAGGGTACTGGTGAAGAATAAATGCTTTCCAAGAGTGACTTCTAGCAGGCTATACCTGGAGAACATCCCTTTAAGTATAGATGGACATATCATCAATCATTAAGACAGCATTAAATTTGGAAAGTGGACAATTTGTCAAAAGTGTGACCCTGCATTATTTTAAGCCCCTGCTGTTTCAAATTTCTCAGCTTATCAGGGATCAAAGCCTTCTCCTCACTTCACCTGCCTCTTTCAGCTGTGTTTATTTGTAGTTACAATGAAAGAGGACAGCAGTTTCTCCTTTAATTTGGGGCAGGGCTTATTTCTTTCTGTAACTGAAGACAAATAGCAGACATCGCCTTCCTCATTTCTCCTGCAGTTATGTCTGGATTCCCCCTCTAGAATAGCTAGCAAATTTATTTCCCTTCTAAATGGTCAAGTTCTGCTGGATAGAGAAGTTTGTAATCTTGAGTGTTTACTATGAGCAAACACTGAGAGAGGTGTACAGAAAAGAGTATTTTCTGTAAGACGCATATAAGTGTTTCTGCTCCACATGTCCCTGCTGCAACCTCAGCTGTAACAGTGGGTCCAGATTTGGGTACAGACTTCAAAAACAATGTGCAATGGTTAGAGTCACTTAGCGATACAATGATGACCAGAGATTTAGAAAACGCAACCTGGGAGGAAGGATTTTTTTTCTCAGAAGCCTGTAAGGCACATAGGAGCACACAAACAAGAAACCTGGTCTTTCTCTTATATCAAAATGGCTCCTAGCTAAATTTCTGGGAGTCTGTGTACAAAATTAATGAAGAAAACTTGTCAGCGTAAAGCCAATAGTCAATGTCAGAATTCCTCACCCCAGTAAAATAAATGAAATGTAAAGTGCAAACTAAGGATCAGAAAGGAGAGAAAAAAAATCAGACATAAAGAGATCCCAACAAAGGCTTCTGACATTGTCACATCAGCTGCTGAAGTTAAAAGGTTAGCAGAGGCTGATCTGACCATTAATGTTTCCTCATCATTTCATTTATGAGAAAGAAGGAAGGAAGGAGGATTTCCATCCCAAACTGTCACCAGGTTAAGTTCTTCTGCTCGAGCAAAACAACTAAACCTTAATACAACACAAGAATCTGCCTCTTAGAGTATGATCGGAGTAGATCCATTTGTTTGTGTAATTGCCATCAGCGTGGAAGTCTGTGCTTCTGTATTTGTGCTACTGCAATTATTTTCCTAGGAATGAAGTGTCCGAATTTTAATATCCCATGTATTCAGTGCAACACAGCATATTACAATATCTTGACCTTTTCAATGTTCCATGAATTGATTGGTCTTTGCAGTCCTCCCTTGTTTACAGCCCTGGCAACCTTAGAAGAAGAGGTAACATGGGCATCTCTGAGTCACATCTTCCATTTATCAGCATTTTCTGAATCACACTGCTGGTCTGTTGAAGGCTTGACAGAAGCTACATACTGTGTGCCTGAGGTGTCGTAGCATATAAAATCATGCCAGAAAAGGCAGGGATAAGAGCTACAGGCTGGCTCATAAGGTCTACCACAGGTGGTCCTGTTGAAGGTCACATTGGTTGACCAGTGTTGTTATCAAATTCTGATCTCTCCAGTGAGTTATTCTGACAGCCAGATAAAGCTCCAGCAAAGTAAATAACATGCATAACCTTCAACCGACCAAATGTAATTGTTTAATTAATGTGCTTTTTCTAAGTAAATTAAAAAGCAAGGGGAAAAGACTTCTGGTCTTTTAAGGATGAATAAAGCAGAAAATGTAATACCAGATCTGAACATGAAAGGGAGAGAATCCTCTTAAAGTTGAGGATGCAGTGGTAATGCAAAGCAGGAAAATGGTTATTCATTTCCAGCCATCACCTCAAAGTGATAGACCAGTAAAAATAAGATGCAAATTGCAATAAACTGTAAATACTGGAGGAAGATGTTAGCATCACTCCAAAGAAAGAGTAATTGCCACCCTCTCACTGCTTGTCCTACATCAAAGAAGGGAGAGGGAAAATGTCCATTTGGTAGTGTTCGCTACAATTATCACTCTCCAAAAACCTCCATAGAACTAAGCAGAAGTGTTCTGGCTCAAGTTCTTCCCCTGAGACTAAAGGTAGAAAGTTGTTCTGGGGAAGCTTTTCTACCTCCAGATGTGCCTTCAAGTCCCACAGGTACCTTAAGGTAAACTCATCTGCCTGCTGAGTGTGGAGCTGAAGAGGCCTAAACTGCTTCAGTAGCTTCCTGCAGGCATAGCTCCAAACCTCTCATCTGCCCCTTCAAGCAGTGGCAACAGCAGCAGTAAGACCTGCTTTGTCTCAAAGCACTGAACAGAACAGGAAGAGCAAGCAGTTACCTGCACTAATGAAAGGTGGTGGAGCAGGCAGGCATGACCTGCAGCTCAGCCCTGTTATACTGACCACTACCCCAAAACTGTTTCTGCCATATTATTATCCTTTGCCTATATCAACTGTTCCCAAACCATTCTACTTTCAGATTCATAGCACCATTTGAAGTCTCACATCCAATCTGGGGTGCAGGGGGTGCTGCAGGACTACAAGACAAACCATGCAAGAGACCCTGCCTGAAGCACAGAGTGGCCTTGGGTTCCTGTCTCCTCTGCATCCCATGGAGAACAGTGCTGCCTTTCCAGCCCCCTGCTGAAAGCAATATCAAAATGAAAAAATAAACATGTTAGGGTGAATCCAGACAAAACAGAGCAGTCAATTCTGGGAAGAGGAAAGCATGTTTAAGAATTTTCCCCTTCTTTCAAAAGCATAAATCTTAAGATTGTTAAAATAAGTCTCATTCCCAATTTTTTTGACAACTTGTTGGTTTTGGATGCCCATTTACCTGTCATAGCAAGATTCATCCAGTTCTGTCTTCAATTAAGAAGAACATTTTGAACAAGCCAAGTAGGAATAAGCCTGATTGCTGCAATGTTGATGTTGATTCCTACAGGTTTGCAGCTGAAATTGGAGCTTCTTGAAGGCTAACCAGTTCAATATGCACCAGTCTTCTATCCAGCAATAAAGACTATCATATGTTGATCACTGTTATAGTGATACGTACTTTGTCCTTCTTCTTTATTCAATATAGAGCCTAAATCATGGCCTCTGTTCTGGTAATAAAAGGCTTCCCTGCTACTGAATTATATTACTTAAGGCATTACCTATGGGTAAGTTACCAGTTACAATTTGTGCCTTAACAGAGACTGCACATCAACCCATTACCTTCCCAACATAATGGAAGAAGCATCAAGGTCAGGAGGCAAACAAGTATTTATTATTGAAATCATCTATGGAAGAAAAAACTTGTGATATATGCGGTGGTATAATTTGACTGACAACCAAGAAGCCTGCAGTAGCATCAAGTGTGGCTGATTGTGAAAAAGACACAAGAGCAGGGGCATAGGCCTTCCAAAACAGCAGACATAAGCGTGGTAGGCAAGAAAGGATGGAAACCTACAGCAAGAAAGTAACCTTCTCTAATGGTGGAAGTAAATTGCTTATATAGGTATATATCTCAATTTTTTTTTTTTTTTCATCACTAGTGAAAAATTAATACCTGCAATCCAAGCTATGGGATTGTTTGGACAGGATGAAATAACAGTTTAGTGTATTATTGTGATGTGCTATTTGTTTACATAATTTATGTTATGTCCATTTACCTCCAGCTAGCATGGGGGAGCTGGAGTGGACACGTTGTAAGTAGAAAACACTGCCCTGCAAAGCTTGCTATCCAAATGGATCGTACATGAGACGAGGAGAGGCACAAAGTGAAGGGACTTACCCATGCTCACATGAGACATGGGTGCCAGAGGCAGAAAACAGACCATAAATTCACAGTACTTGCATCTTATACTTGGCAGACAGGCTATGCAATTTATGGTTCTTTAAAAGGGACACAATGAAATATTCCCCTTGCTGTCCAAACACTCTAAATCAGGTCAGTATGATTGCAAAAAAAGAAAAAAAAAAGCCTTGTGTATCTGAAAAATTGTTCAGAGGTCCTTTCATAAATCAAAAAGTTATTTTGATTGTCGATTTGAGGTGCAAGCCATTGTATATATCTACCTATACCTATAGCCTATCCAAACAAAAACACCTCACCAGCTGATTTCAGGCTAGGGCAAAAAGACACAGAGGGACAAAGGACAAGGATGTTTTTTTCTTTGGGACCCATTATGTTTTATTTTATTTGCCTTTTCAAGGTTTTTCATTGATTTCTGAGAGAGATTTGGCCAGAAATTGTTTGAGAGGATGGTGCTTATTAATTTGTGCATATTTTATTGCTCAGGATACATTGCCAATACATGACACATTTCAAGATCTTTCAAATAGTCTGTGCTGAAACAGTGAAAAGGGTTTTATGAGTAAAACTTAGTTAAAGGGAGGCATACAGTTTTCTTTCAGGAAAATAAGAATGAGTCATCCATGCATGCATTTGATTTCCAGATCCAAGAGTTTGCAGTCTAGACTTATGGTTTTCATTTTTCTGAACACTTAATCAGTCTCTCTGTAGTCTGCTACTTCCTGATGTAAATTAAAAGTTCATGAGGATATGAAAAACAGAGCAGAAGGTACCAGATTTTCCTTCCAGGTGAGAAGATTCAGTAGTTTTCCAAAGTTACTACCTTAAAAAAAAAAAAAAAAAAAAAAAAAGCAAAAAAAAAGCTAAGTTTAAGTTGAGCGACTCCTTGGTTCTCTCTATGCCTGATTGACAGAGAAATGACAGCCTATCTGTATGAAAGCCTATAAATTCATTTATACCTCCTCAGGGAAAGCAGGCTTGTAAAACCCCAGTGTACTCTCAAATAACAACTGCAATTTGGCTCTGAGCTCTGTAAGACCACCAAAGGACTGGGGGATGATTTGCCTAGAGAGGCTGCACGTGTTGACAGGTGGAATGAGAGTCTTAGGAAATGGGAAAGTGTCAATGATATATGGCATAGCATCGCATGGAAGAGTCTTGGAGGAGAGGTTTCTCTTCCTTGACTCCATGTGCACAAGATGGAAACCTGTAGCAGAGCCAAGTCCATGATTTCCCTTACTTCAAGGGCAGAGGATTAAAAAAAGCCATCAGAAAGTATATAGATACACACTCAGAGAGCAAAGAGCAGTCATTCCTCCAGCTATGTCATGGGTTATCTATTTCCCAGTCACTTACCAGCACATACATGAGTCAATTATATTGGGAGTGAGTACTAATCAAAGTGCACATTAGGCTCAGCTCTCCTACACAGGAAGAGGACAGAGGAGATCCTTCTGCTTCTTTGGTCAGGTTGTAGGAAAAACATCTTCTCCCTGTTTCCCTTCATAGCAGAAGTGGAAATGAGGCATTTACCAGAAGACATCAGGAGAGAATTATAGGTCAGTCAGGCAGTGCAGCACTTTTACAAAGATTTGCCTGTGCCTCTTGCATTGCCAGAGATGGCAATGTGTGGGACCAGGGCATCCTGTGCTGGTCCCCCGTGCTGCCACTCTCAGCATCCCTGGTGATCTCCTCCTGACAGTGTCAGGCAGGGATTGGAAATTAGGCTTGTAAATGAGAATGCTCCGTAACCCTAAAGCTGCAAGCATGTATTTATGAAGTCAATGGAGAAGTCCTTAAATGACAGGAAAGGGATTCAGGTTCCTCTCTTCCTCCAGCAAGAACTGATTATAGCAGAAAAGAACAGATCATTCAACTTAGGTCCTGATGGGTGCAGCTAATTAAAAGAAGAAACTTTAACTTCTGAGTAAAAACTACACATGGGCATGGTGATAGTTACAGGATGGAGGCATTGCCCAGATGTGCCCTATGCCTCGAGGTAGTTGTGATGTATCAAATTTGAGTAAAGTAACAGTGTCTTCTAAAAGGCAATCCACTTTCTATCCATATGCAAATAAAAGCTGTCAATGCATCTGCCATCGAAGCAGTCACTCACTTGCATGGGGCTGCAGGTCCAAAACATTTCTTGATCTGCCCAAGTCTCCCACATTTCTTCTTGTGGAATTAAAGTCCTGAGAAGATATATATAACCTGTCTTCATCAATTCAGTTGTTATTTAGCTTTTAGCAAAATATTGATTCACAGCAAGGAGCAAAGAGGAAGGAAAAAAGAGGAAATGGCAAGTAATGAAAATGAAAATAACATGCAGGAACAGGAAAGTCACTCATGAAGCAGGTGGGAATAGCTGTCCTGCTGCCTCCTGGAGCCCTTGAATATCTACCCTGGGCTGGCAACCAGACTCTGCAGTCTTAGGCACAACACCAGTGTGGAAAAACCTTGCTTTTCTGTACTTCAGGTGCTCAGGACTTCTCACCTCCTTCTGTCCAGGCAGAACTAGGCTGTAATAATTACTTAAAAATCAAACCTTTCTGTCCTCAAATATTAATTAGTTACTCTCCCAAAGTAAAAGGGTGCATTTAAGCCCCAGCTTGTTAGCTGACATTACCTTCAGTGTGCCAAGTTTAACAGAGCAAGGTGTA
>NW_010311393.1:13559-53840 GCF_000700745.2 Antrostomus carolinensis
TGAAGTTTCAGTGTCAGCACGGGCTGTCAGTCTTCCCTTTGTATTCTGGAAAACACAGACAGCAAACAGCCATTTAATTGCTTGAGTCACTTGAGCACACTTGTTTGCTCTCCCTTTTTATTTTTCAAGGTCTTCCAAGCCTGAAGCAGGACAGCAGCTCCCTGAAAGCTGGAGGTAAGTACCAGCATGCTCCCAGAGAGACTGGCATTGCTATGGCAAACACAAGAGGTAAATCAATGCCATAGAATAGGACTTCTCTACATTTCCCATGCTGGTCAGAATGTTCAAAAATGACTGGAAATCTTGCCATTTCAAAGTAACAGGGTTTAGGACGTTCTTCCCATGCATGTATATTGACACTACCTACTCATTTGCTGTTTTCCTTGTAAAAAAGTTTTGTAGCTCTTAATTTTATTTCTGTTGTTAGTATGGTCATATCACAAGGTATGTAACCAAGGGAGGTGAGGACTGTTACGATATATTTGTTAGAACAACAGAAACACTTAGGAAAAATGGACAAGCTCTCAGACTCCATCTCTGAAGATCTGGCCATACTTATTATGACTCCTGTATTAAAGACAAGGAATAGTATGAGCTTAGGGAAAAATACTTAAATTATTTTTGTCACCATCTTTAAAAAGCCCTTTAGAGTCATTACCATTCAACTCAAGCTCTTTAAAATGCTGATTTACAAATGTTAATAGTTACTGGCAAAGAAAGTGCTCATGATCTTTCAGTAAGGCTGCATCCTGGCCACAGTTCACACAATCAATTTTCAGTCTCCTTCTAATGTTTTCCTGAAGTATCGAAAGAAAAAAATGCACCTCGTACAGAAATGACATGAAGTACAATCTGACATAGAAATCACCTGAGTTACAGTTGTTTCCTAAAATAAAATTAAAAATAAAATAAAATAAAATACTGAAAGTATAGAAATGTTTCAGCTTCTGGCAGAATGAACTAGCACCAAAATCCCAGCAAGTTTACTGACATTTTCATCATCACTTCTGTTTTGTCCACAATTCAGGAGGAAAAAGGTCCTTTGGATTTTGTAGGTTTTGGCTTTAAACACTTCCAGAAAAATCAACAAAATCAGTTTTTGGGTTTTTTTCTTAGTCATTTAAGTTATTATAATTCTGTGGCTACATCATGTTCTTTTACTCACTTTCCTAATTTGACTATATATATTTAAGAACAACTGCAGAGAAATTTCATATTGAAAGCATTAAAAACCATTTGAACTTACAGCAGTTTTCTCCAGCTCTGGTACTGGTTTTCTTTCTTTTTCTGAGGCAATACTAAAGGGGTTGGTAGATAAGTATATTGCTATTTTTGCATAAACTCTGTACATAAATTACATCTTCCATGGAACATCACATCTTCTGGTATACTGAAGGAATCCTTGGTTATGTAATCAGGAGATATAATCCAGATTAAGTGCTTGGCCCATGCAATAATGACTGAGTTCTCAATTAAAATGTTAACAGTTCAGGGTAAACTATTTAATTTTAATTGTTAAATTTTTTCAACATAAAAAAAAAACCCAACAAAATTCCCACAGACAGTGTTTGCTGTTGGTTAGATCTGTATCTTGGCAAACCCCCTAATTTTTAGGCAAACATAAACACGAACAAAAAATTTAGCTAGCCCTGCAAATATTTAGGCATGTTTAGTGTTCACAGGATACTGTAAAGTGAAGTAAAAAAAAAAAAAAAGAAAAAAAAAGTGAGAGGTACCTGCTTCTGTTATTGTCTCCTGCTTGTGAGCTTGCTCCTCTCACTGTCTGGGCCAGGACAGAAGAGAGGTCCCCTGGTAGGAACTCGCCCTGTCCCCAGGCTGAGGGAATGGTATGGCACAGCGCTTTCCGCTGCTTTGCACAGCGGAGACAATGGCCGGGCTAAAAAAAGGCTCATTCTATCTTTTTTAGGAAGAAAGGAAGGAGGCTTCAATATTTTTAGGAGTGGGTGGAAGCTGAAAGTGTGTCTTATGAAGTTGCTCTTTGACAAATGTATAGCATCCCTGGAGGAAACACAGGAGTTTGCAAAGTTCAGACATTTTCTGTTCTTGTATAACTAAAGCTGCTTTAATCTAAATTTGACAAGTGATGTGTATATTATACTACTGCAACCACTTTAGTCTTTTTAGCTCAAAAAATAAACAGCCCAGGGACTATAATTTGCTCCCAGACATCCTTCTTGTGGAACTCCCACTGCTTTCAAATTACTAAGTATGAAAGGTAGGTGTGGCAGAGGAGCACACAACAAACGTTGTTCCCAGGTTCTTATGAATGTTTGTATGGTTCAGATCCCGGGATGCTGGCAGCTTGGCTTGGGGGCTCTGGGTTTGTGTCCCAGCCTGAATCCAGGTTCCTTTCCAGGGGAACAGTACCCATGCTGGTGGTTGCATGAGAAGCTAAACCAGCCATGAAGCATTCCCCAAATTTTCACCAACACTGACTCATTTTTTACTCTTTTTTTTTTTTTTTTTTTTTTTTTTTTTAAACGGATCAGTATTTCACCTCATCTGTGGAAATTAATGACACATCATGTCAATCTTTTTAAAGATAGTCCATGATATCTAAAAAGGAAGATTTATAAACTTTTAGTCTGCTTAATTTTATCTTTCTCAGTAAAGTCTGATTGAAATACTGGCAACTTTGACTCATTTATTGACAAAATTACTTCAGCACTCTCTCTACCTGGTGTATATATTGTTATGCCAGTTTTTATTTCAATAATTTAAGAAGGTTTTTAAGTTAAATTGGGAATGAGAGGCAGAAACAGGCTCATGCTGTCCATGCAGAAGGGCACACTGCTCCCCAGTTGCCATTTCCATTTCCCTGACACAGCCATACTAGAAGAAGATGGTACCGAGTAAACGTATGATCATGCTTAGCAAATCCATTTTTCTGGTGAAGTTGTGTCTAACACACCCATTGTTAACATGGAATAAATCTAAGCAGTTTCCAATGAAGTATCTGTTTAGACAGGTAACAGCCAGCTCACATTCTCCACAGGCCAAGAGATTGGTAGAAAATAGTGTCAAAATACTAACAAATGTATGAAAAAAGGATGAGGAGTCAAGCTCTCACATATACCTGGCCCTGCCACCCCATGGAGCTGTGCCAGTGAAGCCAAGATCGGCAGCCGCTGCCATTTTCTTCTCCAGGAAGCCAACACCAAGATGCGCAGCACGGCCAGGGACAGGTCTCAGGTCAGGGCAGCTTTGCCTGACAGCAAAGGCGCTGCGGTCTCGGGCAAGGACGCCAAACCACACAGCTTCCAAGCTCCTCAGAGACCACTCAAACACTAACAGAGTGTTTTATATATGCGTTGGAGAGCTTGCATTTGTTCTCATTGGGGTTTTTGGTCGTCTTGGGCTGGAGAGAATGCATGCAAGTGCATTGCAGACACCTCGTCAGGGCACTCAGGCTGCAGTGAACTGTTAAACCTCAGGTATCCCATGTAGCCAACTTCTGCCAGCTCCCTCTGCTCTGAGAGATATCCAGAAACCCTGTCTGGGTATCTGAACAAAATTCACGCTGTCATGTTAAACCCTTTCCTATGCCTTGCTCAAGAATCATTGCCGATGGGAAGAAGGAAATCCTGCTTTCATCCTAGCTTTAACTTGGGAAGTTGGCAAGGCCAAGCTTTCCATGTACCCCACTCTAATCAGCTTGCTGAAAACTCTTATACTCATGAGCTACAAAGGATTAAAACAGTGGAAGAGAAAACTTGTAGTGACTCCAGGCACAAGTGAACTTCATTACGACCCTCTAAACCAAAATCCTCACAGAGTTCAGCTAAAGTAGTTCACGCACAAACCCAGCAGCACAGGGTGCAATGGGCTTGTTTTAGTTTGTTCCATCTCCATCCTGGAGTTGGGGCACCCAGTGATGACCAGTAAGTTACCATCACTTGAACTGGACCTCCTTTCTCTAGAGCAATTTACGTATCTCTGGTAAATATGTGAAATAGAAACAGTTGCCTACACCTTCCTGCTGGGAAATTAAGACAGAGTTAGCGCTAAAAATAATGGGGTTTTTTTCACAATACTAACTCATGAGGACATCTATCAAATTCTAGAGTTAAAATGTTATTTGTTCCACTTCAGTTTTCTTTTAGAAAAGCCAAATAATTGGCTTACTTGCTTCTCTCTCTCTCTTTATCGTCAGGATGATTTCCCAGGAAGAGATTTTTTAAATGTACAACCAAACAAACCCCAGACTGGAAGAGGGGAAGGAGAAAACCTACAGTCCTGTGAATATGGGAAGCTTCACTTTTTGTGGATTTAATTTGAGTTCAGTAAGCAAGAAAAAAACCAACAAAACAACCAACAACAGTATTTTGTTTCATATTTCAGGAAATCATACGGTAAATGCCCCAAGAAATGCAGTGTGCTGGGGCCAGGGCATACTCCAGCAGAGTTTCCCACATGGAGAGCTGTTTGCCAAGCCTGGCTGATGCACAGTTTTTGTACAATAAAATTTTTTAATTTTGGGGCATGACTTTTTACAAGATTATTTTTACTATTCTAACACATAACATGGATGTTTTCACATGAGAATAATTGTTCTTTTGTCCTCTAATAATGACCATATTTAGTATAACAAAGAATCAGTAGGAACTGGAAATTGTTTGGGTCATCTACTCCATTCCTTTGCCTGTGATAAATTATTCCTTATGTTGTGTTCATTAAAGTTTTTTACAACAAATGAAAAACACTGAAAAGTCATATTATGTGACCAAGGGGAAATAGTATAGAACCAGTAAATGGGATTACAGGAATATCTGCTGGAAACTTGCAAGTCCACAGCCCATCTATCTGAGGTGAATCCAGTTAATCGGTGACTACATAAATCAGCATGTTGCCTCATTCATGATTTTTATTTCAACTGAGGATGTGGAGAAGGTGACAAGCACTGAGGGAAACCAGAAAGGCTTTCTGGGACAGTCGGTATGAGTGGGAGTGATGGAGCTGGCTGGGCCTGGGATAGCTGGCCAGAGCCAACATTGAAGCTGGGGAGGAAACTGGTTCAACTGGTAGAGAGTTAAATATATAGAAAAAGCTAGCCTTTATTCATTCTGGTGTGCCCAGTTCCAGACTCTTTATACTACCACAGCAAACTCCCTTTTTTTCCTTCCAAATCCAGGACAAGGGACTCAGAGAGAACTCCCTGTCTAATATCCAAAGAGTATCAGAAATCCCCTCCTCAAATTAGCATCTTTGGCTTTATTTCCCAAGTGCCTTCAGATCAAGTTACTGTAAATGAAAGTTTTAGCCTACCCTGGGCAGACAGACTGACAGACTAGGGCTCATCCATGCATAGTTTCATCTGTTCTCTCTTGTGTGTAGATCGATAAGGGTTAATACAGGGCTGTGGCTCTCCCCATGCAGGCAGCTCAGGTAGTCCTTGCACCCATTTAATGGAATCTCTGGCACCAGCCTGGTGGGTATATAGAATTACACCAGTCAAAATGTTTTCCTAGCCATGCAATGAATAATGAAAAGAGTTTAAGAGGTACTTCAACTGATCGCCCTCACATCCTTTGGAGTATGGGGTTATCTTTTTGAAGAGCTAAATCTATGCAAGTCTTAAGTAGTTTCCTGACATGGATATAGAGCTAGGGAAAAGAGGTGCTTTGGCATTGGTTTTATTCCTGAATATGTTGTCTGTATTGTGCCTATTTGATTCAGCTTCATTCCATCATTTGGGTCATTTGGACCCCCTTTGAAGAAAGACATGTAGGAAAGGGGCTGGGATGGTGCACAGCATCTATATCCTTGTTGTAGACAACTATAGCCCTGATGGAGAACAGCAACTGCCAAGTGGCCATGGCCAAGGCTGAAGAGGGCACAATAACATGGCATATCCTTTTGTTTCATTCCACGTATGGAATTTGTTTAAAGGCTTATTATAAATGATAAATGTTAGCTAATTTCACAAAACCTTGCAGAAAGCTGACGGCAGACACATACCAGGATATTTGACTGGGCAGCTTAGATTTCAGGCTGGCAATGTTTCTTTTCTTTCAATTCATGGTCCCTCTTGGGAGAGTATCTTGTCATGTCAGCAGTGCATATCTAATGTAGTCTTCATACTGTGCCAGTAACCCATTAGTGAAGCTTCCCAGTTATAATCCTGCTGCTATCTTGCTGGCTTTTCACCTTACCTGTAAAGACACGTCACAGGCAGTGTCAAGACATGCCTTGTGTTTCCCTGTTCAATGCCGAGAAAGAGTAGTTACATATTAAGATATTTCTAAGATGAGGCTTAGATAGAAGTGGCAATGGCTGAGAACAAGGAGAACCAGGCTGTCTTGAGTTCTGTTTTTTGCCATGGTGGTGACCTGTATGTTAGGTAACACCTCAGCACTTCCATTATCCAAATTTTTAAAAAATTGTAACTAAAGGAAGGAAAGGTGATGTCTTTTGGGTAAACTACCCAAGGTTCCAAAACAACATACATGTTTAGTGGTAGTAAAGAGACTTGAACTTGCCTAGTAAATTAAGATATGAACTACCCACACAAATTTTTTTGAATGTCTTGTGAAAAAATTGAGGTTAATGAGAAACCAGATTGAATCATGACGAACAGTTGAGGTTTTTTTTGGCTAAGGGGAGGAGTGGGAAGAGAATCATAGAGACAGAATTGTAGATCCAAGTTTGTTATTATTCAGTCTTCTAAATAACTTTTAAAAATGTAAGTCTTTTGTTCAGCATACTTTATCAAAAGCTAATGAGCAAGAGATGTTTCTGTTTCATGACAACAGTTGCTTAATGGGTCATTTTGTTTAACTGATGACTCATTCTTCCTATCAGGTGGTGGCAAAAGCAGCCTTTCAGAGCAAAACAAAATCTGCATGCGCTGTTGTTCAACAAACACTATCGGAATCAATTGCAATTTTTTCATATGTATTTGCAAATATGACTCCTTTTGTTCTGTTTCAGGGTCTACTTCACACTTTCATGTCAAAGATCTATTTTCACAGATCACTGCTAACGAAGCTTTTGGATATGTACCATAAGTATAGGTATATTTTATTCAACAGAAGCCAGTTTCTATTTGCTATTCCCATACCCTCACACAGGAAAATAAGCTTGCTCCAGTCTCATTTCTTCATCTCACTGCACAAAAAAGAAATTGAGTGAAAGAGTAAATTTGCACCATGGGCAAATCAAGCATCAGAAGTTATGCCAGTAACAATCAGAAGAAAAAGGGCATTATCTAAATATATTGAAATCTGCTATTTCACAATTCATTGTGAGTACATTTAATAAGAATTTAACAATTTTTAATGTGTGTATATAAATATATGTACCTATATGTAATAGTTTAACCCATTTAAGTAAGGACAGTGTCAATGCAAGCAAAGTATTTACAGTAAGGACAAAGAAACCCCATGTATTTGGCTTTTATATTGTAATCTAAAACTTAAAAATATTGTACAAATTTTTATTATAGTAGTCCATGTTTTCATTTGTGTTAAACTTTTCTGTTTCACATACTGGGAAACAAACAGAGAATTTGAGTGAGATGATCAAATACTGGGTGGAAACACAAGGCTTCCAACTCCACTTTGCTCACTACATATCCCTCTTCTTGAAAATTTGCTCATTTTTCTTTCTTTTCTTTAGGCAACTAATTACTGACATTTCACCAACCTGACCCCATTTCCAAGTAAATTACAGTAATAAAAATCTTCATTTCTGCTGCTGTTACTTTATTACTTCAGATACTGCAGCCACTCCTGTTATTGGTGACAGAAAGCCAGGAGACGACAAGGAACACAATAGATACCTGTGGCTAAAGTGTAATGGATTTAAACAAAAGGCCTTTTCACATGGAGCTTAATTAATACAAAAAGTTTAAGGAAGATAAAAATTAATTAATGAAAGAGTGGTCCATTGGTGGCTACTAAAGATGAACATCTGGTTATAATCTGTAGTTCAGGGATTCTCCTATTGCTTCAGAGGTGTACAGAGATAGTTCCTTCTCCTTTACTTTTGTACCTCCCCCTTCCACACACAGGAGCAAACACACACTCCTTTGTTCTTATATTCCTGTCCCCTAATGGTGTGCATGGAAGAGAGAAAGCAGGACCAGATGAGCCTTCGCACTGACATCATGTGGATGTTCTGTGTTATGTTACGTGGTGATGTTATAGCAGGGCAAGCTACTCCTCCACTACTTGAGCTCATTTCAGCCAGCCCTGTAAGGCGGGTATCTGCTGCAAAGGCCAGTGAATTTGGTGGAATCTTTTTTTTCAGCTCTTCAGAGCAGACTCCTAAATGCAAGCCTGGTTAATACTCTCCAGCAGAGAACATCTGATTATTACATGGGGCTGGTCAGGAACAGTAATCAAATTACCTAAAGGAAAACATTTAGCATACATTATTTAAACTGCATTAGATATCTGTGTAGTCATTCCCAGGCAGAATGTATATTTCCTCAATTCTATTCAGTTTTATTCAACTTAATTTACACTTTTTGTTATTTTGGATGAATATTGCTCTGTAGCATGTCTTAGGGCTCTGCAGGAAATGGTGTGAGCTACTGACATGGTTTCTACCATCATTTCCAATATTAGAAAACATCACAATAGGAGAGAGTTTTCTGTTGAATAAGATACAAATCTGAGGTTCTCCTCTGGTTGCAATTATGTGGTAAATATAATTGTGACCTAAACATGGAAGTACAGAAGTTGGCAGTAAGCAAGAAAAGCTTAATGTTCAAATTTGCAATCTTTCCCTTGCTACATGGAAACCGTTTGCCACAGTGCAGTCCCTCCCTCCATGATGTCTGTCCTGCCCCATCCTTGCAGGCTTTTGGATCCAACGCCCACTGGCTGAATTCCACCAAAATGGCAGCATAGGTGCATTTGAGTCATCTAAGTCTTGGAGAACATCTTTGCTCTCAACAACTGCTTCATTTCACAGACCCTGAAATCAAGAAGTGCCTCTGCTTTTGAGCAATTCTTTAAGCAGAGACTTTGGAGTTTGCTAGTGAGAAAAGGAAGATTTTTAGAGGCAAAGAGTATCTGATACTCTGCCCGCCTATTCTCCTTCTCCAAATGTTCCAATCACTGAGCTATTGTGGGAAAGATGGAGTATTCCCTCCCCAGTGCTCATATTGTCAGGCTCCCCACCACCTCCAAACCAATCACAGCACCTTAAAAATATCCCTCACCCCATCAGTTCAGCAATGATTTTTCAGGAATAAGAAACCATAATTCTTTCTTACTGCCTACTACATGCTGGGTCTGGAGTCACTGAAAAGGTAAGGGGTGAATAGTGTCTGGATTTTAAGTTTCAAGGAAATCTCGTTGTCCTCTGAAATTAGTGGGAGTACCAAGAAAGTAGTTACTGTGATTACTTAGTGTTAGTATTTACAAAAAATGTGCTCCCCATAAACACTGAATTGTGTCATTATCACTGTATATGCTGGGCTGTCATAAATATTGGCATTTGGTAATTAAACAGCTGGCTGTAGACTTGAGGCAACAGTCATTAAAATGCCCATTAGGAGTGCTCAGAGCAGAAAAAAGGTTACTTTTATTCATTTAGGACACTGGAGCTCAGAAAAGAGAAACTTTCATTTGAATAGGGCAAACATACATTTGATGTAACCTCAGTTTTATCTCTGCTCTCCTCATATCTCTTCAGACAGACACTGTATTTTGGGTCTTCATTTCCAGATTCATCTATACAGAAGTGGGGCTGTGTTTCTGCATGCCCATTCCAGAGTGCTCCAGTGAGAAGGATGTACAAAAGAACTTGTAAAGTCTTTGTATGAATTTTAAAACCTGTGCTGGAAAATACCAGGTAGTATTGGAAGGCTGAAATGACTGATACATAACATGTTTTCACAGGCTAAATACTACTGTTTTTAACTGAACACTTTGCCTTTTATCTCAGGAAAAATACCCACACTTGACTGGGAATAGACAGTGGATAGTTTTCTAGCTTAGGTTTTCTGTTAGAAAGATTGAAGCACCGTGTTGTCAGGAAATCTGTCCTCTTGCATCTTGTATGAAAATGCTGTTTCACTGCCTGAAGAACTTTAGTCAGCCTGATAATGTACTGTTCATTTTTTTTATTTTTTTTTACTTAAACAAGTTGTATAATGCAAGGTCAAACTTCATCTTTTCAGTGGTCAAAATGAGTGCTGTTATTTGCATAGTCACAACTGTTCAGGGGAAGACGAAGAGTTTTCAGAGCTGGGGCAGAGCTGACTGAACAATAGTGCTTCCCAGTGTGCAGTTGAAGGCCACTGCTGCTCCACCAACCATTAAGAGGTGAAACAATTGGAAAAATCCTGCCCTTCAAACATCAAAATACACATGTTCCAACACATATTAGTGAGAAAACAGAGTAATCAGTGAAAGTGAAAATTTTAACATAGCAGTCTGCTTTTGTGTTGGCTATAATGACAGGGGCTGCCATGCTGCAGAAGACAAGTCCACAGGTTTTTCTCTCTCCAGGAGTCCCAGATGGTACTGGCATTTTTCTTCATAAAAAGTTACAGTTGTCATTAATTGGTACTGGCTGTGAGATACCTCCATAATGACTATAAATACACAGGCAACTTTGAAATTCATGGATTTCAGTCCTGCAGCAGGCAGGTGGAAAACCCTCTGAGTCACTGCCACCCAACGAGCTGGCTCTCCCTTACTACCATTAACTACAGTTCTCCGCCTGTCTCTTTGATGAGAGCCAATGCCAGTAAGCATTACAAGCGGATTATTGTTTTACACTCTGCATGAAAGATGTGTCTAACAAGATGAAATAAGATTAATCTGTTTAAAATCAGTTTAAGGGAATGATTGCAAATTGAAATTATTTGTAATGGTAAGTCTAAAAATGTATGGGATGCAGATAAGCAGCCAGGGAGGTGTTGGAATCTGGGGAGTTGCTGATATTTATCTCTTGAGTTTGTGCTATTTTAGATATAATAATTTCACTTATACATTTGTTTACAGTGTACTGCACCACAGCTCTATGTCTGCCCAGACTTGTGGATGTGTATACTTACAGGGAGAGGAAAAACTGATGGACTTTTCTAATTCAACATAGAGTTTTCTATATTCATAGATGATCCTGCTTGGAAGGAAATATAATCTGCTGGCATTTGGTTTTATAAGTGATCATGTGTATTCGTGCAGTATCTGAATGGCATAACAGAAAGCCAGCCAATTTGTTCTTAGCACAGTGTCCAACAGTTCACCTCTTGATCCTGCCCTTTTCACAGCTGTTTGTTTCTCAAGGAATGATTCCAGCTAGGAAGATTGAAAGGTGGGAAGCATCTCATCTCCATGCACATATGATATTTTTTTTCCTATTCAAGAAGATTTCAGAGCTACATGGGGGACTCAGCAGAGAAGTCTGGCTTGTACCTCTGCATAGGGCTGGGTGAACTCGGGGTCTTGCATAAATCATCACTGTGAGGATTTCAGCTCTGGGTCTCCAGCTGTAAAACAAAGCTAATACCACCTCCTTAGTGCCCATTTTCTGTCTCTTTATTCCAAAGCTCTCCAGGGCAGAGATTTTCACCATGGCATATTTGGAAGGTGACTCTTTGCCTTTGGTTGCTTTTTGTCCTGTGGCCAAATCAGCAATCTCTGATGGGGAAACAGGAGCCACATCGGGATCTGAGTGCTGAAGTGGAGGAGAAAGCCCTCAAGCTGACCCCCGAGTTTTTATCCTTTCTACTTGGGACTAGTGGAGGGGAAGGAGCTTCCGTGGGTACCTCGAAATCTGTAGGATTTCCTCAAGCCATCCCCATGGGTAGGTCTCGCCCTTCCTCTTCTACAGGGAAACCAGTGTGAGATGCGCTGCAGGTTGCAGAGACCTTCCCCACCAGCACCTGTCAGGTGAGTATTTAGTGCTGGATCCATCCCTCAGCGTGCTCTGAGGGATTCACCATGTGTCTGGGAAAAGGCAACGGCAGGAGGGGCTGAGGCTGGAAACGATGAGACACAACCTCGCTCCAGCTGTAGCAATTACCTGCACTGTCAGAATAACAGCAGGTCTTAAATTTTGAACAGAAGGGACTAAATGCATTCCTGGAGTAACTCCAGTAATTTCTGCAGGTTATAGGAGAAAGATTCTGGCCCTCCACCCAGTTTATGCACAGAACTAAATATTTTCTTTAACACTGAGTCAAAGGACTGAAATTATTTCTCAGACTGAGAAGTTTGGTGTTAAAGTCAGACAAAAAACATACATTACTGCCAATGAAATTTGCCTTTATATTTCTAGCACACATTAAGCAAACCCGCATCTTTCAGACAGATGGCTTTTGTTGATGGCCATTTTGAAATTTCAATTTCAAGAGCACTACAGCATTTCTCTATGAGTGAGAATTGCTTCTTACTGTCATTTCTCACAGGGCTGCAGTGAGACCAAAGAATTGGCTTCCTTTAAAAATCCTGCAGCATCCTGAGCTAATTCAGTGGTGAAACATACCCTCTGCCAGTTACTGCCTTCACTATCTGGACAACTGCCATGTGGGGAGTTGTCTGAAGAAGTTACCTTAGACTCTGACCATAAAAGTTTATCGCTAGTTGCATTCAGTAAGACTAAAAATATCCCAACAGCTAAGGAGCTAAGGCATGAGGTAGTGATGTTTGCAGTGCAAGACTTAGTTCCGTGGGGTTCTCAGCATATCTTGCAGGATGATAATTCTGGCTACTTCTGTTTCCAATGGACATCACACAGGCTTTGATTCCCACAGCTGTGAGCAGAGTGGGAGGCTTGATATCACATTCCCCAGCGTGGCATGGGGACAATGGTGGCAGATCCATGTCTGATGCTCCAGTCCCACTCCTGTCCCCCAAGATAATGTTCCCGTGGTGACTGCCACAAACGTGTTGTGGCTGCAAAGGGAGGATGGAGAAAGAGGCTGAGGAAGCTTATCTGAGCAGGAGGCTGCTGAGCTGTGTTTCCAGAGAGGCCACTTCTGCTCAGTTTCTTTAAGTCTGATTTTACCCATCTGCTGTGTAATGCTCATCTGCCCGGTGTGGTGTCAGGAGACTTCACTGATGTATATGAAGTTCTTTGATGCATGACAGCTCTACATGAAAAATAAAATAATCAGGGCTTGTTTCTATCTCTGTCACTTTTACTTGGACATCAGCAGCTAGTCAGTGTTATTGAGTGTATTCAGACAAAAAAAATAATTTTCTTTAATCAATAGCCCCATGCATGGTACCTCCCCAGTTCAGAACTGGTTTCCTGGTCTTGTTTCTTTTGCCTATAGTATCCACAAATCTGCAGTTATTTGTTTTTCTCATAGTACTGCTTATGACCTCTTTTTCCCTCTTAAAACAATACAAAAATCCCCTACTCTTTTCCTATAACTACCTCTCCCCAGGGTACAGTAATCTGTATTGTTTGCAAATTATATTTGAAAAAAACAAACAGAGGAAAAAACACTATTTAAAAGTTTCCTTACTAGGCATAGAGTGTTACAACCATTAAAAAAAAAAAAAAAAAAAAAAAAAAGCTGATTGTTAACTGCAAAGGATAGTAAAGAGGGTTTGCTCAGAGGATGGAAGTGCACTGAGCAGTGAGTGCCCAGTTACAGGCTTCTCCTCCAAAGCCCCCATCACAGGCACAGCTCCCATCACCTCTGCATCACACTGCAGATGTGCAGAGGCTGCAGCTAAATGGCTGCAAAAGCCAAACCACTACTCTCTCCGTCCGTCATATTGACTCAGCAGCCAGTCTGGGAGATACAGACACTGAATGCAAAGCCGCTAGTTGATAGGCATTGCCATTAACGTGTTTTAATTAAATGAGGAAAGGAGATGGGAAGGGACTAAACCAGTGACAGTGAGTGGAAACTGAGCACCAGAGAGCCTGGATTTTTTCACTCTCCACTCTCCTCTTTTCACTTTCAGAGTTTGATGAAGCAAATTCTGATGTTTGCTTCATCAGCAAATAGGGAATGATTACTGCTTGCCTGGCTAGTGTGTATTACCAGGAAACGTGATGGGGTTTTTCTCGCTAGGTTGAATTTAAACCTTTGATTAAGACTGTCTGTTACCGAAAAGAACCACTTCAGCCTTATATTCCTCACAAAAACTTGGCTTAAACATTTCATATTTGATAGATTTTTTTTTTTTTTTTTAACTAACTTCCTGTTATCCCAGATTCCCCACTGGTCCTAAGCCCTCATGGTTCTCCATCTGCAGAATTATATTAGCAACCACCGCAGACTTAGATATTGTTATGGAGATGCTGCATGGTGGTTTTGGCTTTCTGATGTCCCTGCTGGCCTGATTATGCACGGATTCTCCACGAATGCGTATGAGCTGCAGATACAGCGGCCGACCTCGGCATCTCCCTATTAAAACCCCACCGGGGGAACTGCTGGTAGGCTGCAGCTCCCACACCATGTCTGGGGAGGGAAGCAGATCTGGGGGTGGGGGGTGTCTGTGTGTCTGAATATGACTTCTTTGTTTGCAGCAGATGCATAATAAATGTCATATGAGTGTGTAGGCAGAGTGTGAAAATGTATCTTATGTGGAAAATTAGGCAGACTAGAAATATACAGTGAAAGTTTCTTTTCCCCATTTACAGTGAGTGTAAAAGATCTATACCTCTCTGTGGCTCAGACACTGCATATCTGTTTCGCCACAGCTTGTACTGATTTGAATGTCCTGGTTTGGCGTCTTTCAAAAAGAAAATATTTTGGAATTTCTCATGTACCTTTGAAAACACTGCTGTTACTTCTGCTGCTGGTGAATACAATCCCATGCTACATCTCAGTGGCTTTGTCACAGTTAATGCTGGAAAGGCACATGCTAATTCTTGCTCCTTTTTCTTATTTGTGGAACTTGTTCTCCTCCTCCATTCAGCTCTGTTTTCCATAATGAGTTCCAACCCCTCTGTAAATCACAGTGTTTAGGTTAGAGTGCACACACTGTAATCTCCTACAGTGTAATTTATAAACTACTGTGAGATTTTCTGAAGGTATAGTAAATCACAAATAAAATCTTGATAGGAATATGTTTAGACAGGGGGTTTTGAGTGTGAAGTATTGCTCTTGTTCCATAATCATGCATTTGTATTTGGTCCAATGTGGGAAATATTGGACATCACTTGCATCTGTGCCAGGGAACTTCATAAAAGCCAATTAAGTAACAGGGGTAATTTAAGGGATGCAGAGATTCAACTCGTAGAGGACTCATGACAGGAACAAGCCAACACACTAGCGAGGTGCGATTCATTTCTTCTGAAGTTAGCTGCCTAAAACTGGCAAGTCTAATCTCTGCTTGTTTGTTAGGCCATCAATGGAAAAGGGAGGCAAGCTGCAAGATGACTGACTCATGAATTAGGAAGGACCCTAGGTGACTGAACCTTGGGCATCAAATTCAAACTAGGCAAGCACTGTTAATCAAAATCTATCCCGTCCCAAATGACTTTGGTCTTTATGGGATTTACAAAAAACTGCAGTGCAGACCTTCAGAAGTGGCAGTGACTGCCTCATTAAATTTGATGTCATAATCCCTGCATCAGCTTTCCCATGGGATTTTATCCTTCACAAAATGTCATTTTTTTCTAGGGAGCATGAAAGGGAAGATAGGTATGAAGGGATGGAGTTTTAAAGGCCACTGTTGTTTTAACAGTTCACTATGCTGCTCCTTTGGAGGTTTAAAAGCTTCTGGGTTATTTTAGAAGGGATGAGGGAGAATTGCATAAGTAAAATGCAAAAAGTAATTCAAGAATAATATACACATCACAGTAAGATCCTGTGACTAAATTTGGGCTCAAATATTCACTGAAGTTCTTGTACTTCTTCTACACGGCCATAGCTAAGGACAAAGCATTTCAAAATGGGACTAAGACAGGAAAGGGATTAAATCTCTTTTCCTAGGAGAAAAATGTGTCAGAAGAAAGAAGGAAAAATAGAGACCTTTAACTATGCAACAGGACAGCTGAAAAAAAGATGGGGACAGACACTTCTTGGAGGTATCTAATGAAACCACAAAAGACAATACGCACAAGCTGCAACAAAGGAACTACCTATTTCCAAGGTACTAGAAAAATAATTGTCATACTCAAACATTACAGGAGCAACCCAGACAGGCTGTGAAATCTTCATTTTCCTGGATGTTCAAAACTCATCTGGACCCATTACAACTCACCTGGTGGCACCTACTCTGAGTGAGGGGGTTTGACCAAATGACAGTCATATGAAAGAATCTTTGTATATGGGTGAATGGGTACCTAAACAGCCAAATTGACAGATACATCGATAAATCAAATACAAGGATGTTCTGAAACTCTCTTTTCTAGTCTCCCTGCAAGATATCATGGTGTTTACATTTTTGTAACAATGTTCAGAGATCAGTAGGACACAAGTGACAGTGCTCATATAGCTGTACCTCCTCCCATTTAGGACAAGGAGAAGTTGTACCTAAATTATAATCTCCAGATAAAAGTATAAATATAAACCAGCTCCCTCAATAATGAAAGCATATTTCTTTTATTCACTAGACCTGGCAATTTAAATGCAAAGTTCTGACAAATTGTTCTTTGGCATCTGGCCTCTGTAGTTAGCATGTCATAGGCTTGCTGCACAGACATCCAGGATTCAATATTTCAAGCAAACTCCCGTTGCAATCAACAGGTATCTTGATCTAAACAGGACCGTGAGGCCTATGGCACAACTTGAAAAGCAGAAAAGATGAGCACTATCTGTTCGGGCAGCACCTCTTTCAAGACCAATGATGTCGCTGGTTTGGGGTTTGGTTTCCATGGATGTGTGCAGTAGAAATTGCAGGACCTAGTTTCCTTATACTCCTGCAGGAATTTCCATTGGCCTGATTAAGAACAGGAATATCAGTTAATGTCATATTATTCCCTTCCTAAAAAGGGAAAATCAAACTCAGGTAATGGAATAAAATTAAAGGATGACTATAGAAAAGTCCTTTAAACTCATTCTTCAGGCTGCTCTCCCATCTGCTCGCCACTGCACATGTGCAAAAGAGGGCTGAAATGATTAAAACAGTGGCACTGGTGGAGTGACTGAGTATCATGGGTTTTTGCTAGGATAGGGTTAATTTTCTTCTTAGAGATCTTAGATCTCCAGGAGCATGGACTGAAGGATTTTACAATCAAGAACTGACAGACGGGGAGAGATTAAGTTGTCGGCAAACACATGGAAAAAACCCAAAAAACAGAGCATCTAGCTATAAGGCTAATGATTCAAAAGACTCAGGTCAAAACTTTATCTTGCAGCAGGATTCATTTCTACTGGATGTTCTCAGGGTGGTATCTTGCCTCAAGCAAGAAACTGTAGGAAGATGTGAAGCACGTGTCTTCAAAAACTCATAATAGTGATTACAAAACTTTATCAATTTGACCACAGCACTAAGTGTGAACTCTGACTTTACTCAGAGCAGCAAGGATCAAGTCTGTACAATGTGGAGAACTGCTGGTGCAGATGCCATGGTCCTGCCAGTGCAGAGGAACCACCAGGTGTCATTCTCTCGAGGGCATAATTCTCAGAGCTAAGAAGGGAGACCATTTTCCTGTCAAAGAAAACAAAACAAAACAAAACAAAACAAAAAGATGAGAAGTGCATCTGTACAGAGCATGGTAAAAATGATCTGTAACCAAAAGGAAAAATTCTGAAGGGTAACTAGAAAAAGCATTTCCAAATTAAAGCACGCTGTTTCTAATGAGCATTTTTGTTGCTGTGGCTGGAAGCTAATGTAAATTTAGTACCTGTGATAAGGCTGGACTTAAATCAATACCCAAAACACAGGACTTTGATCCCTGGTAGTCTCTGTCTGGCTAGCAGACAGGGGCACAGACAGCTCAAGTAATGCCTATAGCTGCTATTAGATGCTCTAGAGCCATGCCATTTTTCTTCTTGCTATAAATGAGTAACATTAAGGCATGTTTTACCATCTGGTTTGCCAAGGCTTTTGAAGCACGCTTTTGGCTCCCAGCTAGAAAAAAGCCCCATTTCATGCTTCCTAACTCCTCTCGTGATAATTACCCTTACTTTAAAACTGCTTGAACACAAAAGAGCTGGTAATTAAATAGAAGAAAGGTTGAGTTTCAGTCTAGATTTTGGTGTTCTTTCATGTAAAGAAAATATTCCTTAAAAAAAAAAAAGAATAAAGTGCAGCCCAACAACAACATCTTTCTACTTTATTAAGACATTATGCTGCAGAGCTCCAAATAATGATAAGGCCAGGCTGAGGGGTGTCCATGATCTGGAAGTCAGGTGATTATTCTGTGTTTAACTACCAGAATGAAGCCAGAAGGCCCCAGTTGACATTTTTTTCTGGAAATCCCCTGGAGGCATCAATATGGCACAGCAGAGCTCGCCTCGTTTTGCTGAACCCTGCATCCACATAAGGAGTAGGGCATGAGAAAAAGGCTTGCGGGCAACATGCTTCTGTACCCCAGTTGGCCAGCCCCTGCCAGACCCTCTTCTAGCTGTCAAGCCATATGTAGGTAGAATTCAATTAAAGTTTTCCAATTTTTCTTCTGAACAAAACTAGATACGTAAAAGAAATCATGCGATAAATGTTTCTGGTTAGCCTTTCTGAAGGCAAAAGTGGTTTGCAAAATATGGAGTTATTTCTCCACCAGCTGTTTTAAAATAGTCTGTTTCCTCTCTCCTATGGTGGGACTCTGTAGCACACATTTTGACAGGGAAAATCCCTGGGCTCACAGCCACAGGGTCCCTGACTGCACACCTGTGCTCACACCAAAGGGCTTCACCTCCACTCTGGGGGCTGAATGCTTCAACAACCTTTTCCTCACTAGAAAAAAACAAAGATCTCAGAACACATCTCTATGATGATGCTTGCTAATAACATGGAAGCAAAATAAAACCTAGGAATTTAAGTAGGCTGAAAAACTCTTGTCAATAGAAAAACTCCATTGTTCCGTGCACTGCTTCTCCTGTGCGGTGCATGTGAGCGTCTCCTAACAGCTTCTCCAGTGCCATAAGCTGTAATGCTGGACCACTCCAAAACCAGTAATAGGAATGTAAGCCACTCACAGACATGCCATTTTTAATAAACCATTTATTAGCTAAACATGGGCTGATAACAAAGACATCTATACTGAGAAGGATCCCTCCTTTGAACTGGAATTTGCACAGTTCAAAATCCCATTTCTTCAATCGTCGGATTAATGTCTATGTTATCTGCGTGTGAAGACAGTTCCGCTTTGTCCCCATTGTAACCAGGGCCTGTCGCCCAGAATGTACATGTTTGTATTTGTAGAAGGATTGTATTCAAGGCAAGCACAGCTTGACCTGGGGAGGGAAATGCTGCATAATATTTGTATTACCATTAAAAAGCCCCCATACTGGGTATTAGGCATTATTTCTCTCATACTTGGCATGTTGTAATAGGTTCTGAATGCTGTAATGCCCCTTTGAAATATCACTGGAAGAAAAGCCATGCAGAGAAATAGAGAGAGAAATCCATCTTGCATGCTAACCTATTCCTGAGCTCAGACAGTTTCTTACGCTTCTCTTGAATTTAGGCATGATGTTTCTATAAATTTGGAAATATGCCTATGTCTTATGAGTTTTGTAACTTAGCAACCTTTAATCTGGGTTTCTTGCTGCTCCTTATAGAGCAGCTGATAAATCTAGTGAAGCACTTGCAATACACTTGGTAGGGAGAATATAAGGGGTTCGTCAAATACACAAGTAACGCCCAAAGCTCCATTCATTTTGCTGACATCTACCTTTACACATAAAGACAAGCACAAAACCGCCCACTGCTCAAAGTCACATTTAATCAGACTGAGTGGCTTTACATTAGCAGACACCAACTGCTAGAGGGTAGGCTGTGATTTGCAGACTGAAGTTTCATAGAGCATGATTTGTCTGCGACATAGTGAGATCTTTGATTTAATCACGTAACTTAATTTCCCATCTCTGTATTTGAAGAGGGAGTTAACCAGAGGTAAAAATGAAAAGGAAACAATAAAAATGCAAAAGATTATCTTGATGAGGTATATTTTTTTACAATTATTTGACCCCATTGAAGGCCACAGACCACTGCTGGGTTCTATCCTATCCACAAGGTAAACATATTAGAGAAAATAAGAGCTGAGAGCTTTGGGTGACAAAGCTCTGAATGACACAGTTGTCACAAGCGGTTGGCACATTCATTACAGCATTGCACCTTCCCAAAAGTTGTTTCAGCATGCTGCTAAAGGATTCCCAGTCACATATGGGAAGCTGCCCTACAAGCTTCTCTCTGTTTGTTTTTTTCCTGCATTAATGCAGCTACGTCCTCCTGGAATGGCACCTTATTGCTGTGCACTCTATGGAGGGTAGAGAGACACATCCAAACGGCAGAGTTACAGGCTCAGAGTTGGAGGCTGACACACAAGTTGGGTTTTTTTCGGCACTTCTGTACACTGCTGCATTGGACTAATTTCTTTCATTCTAAACAATGTGGCTATTTCACAATCTGTTTTGGTATTGTTTGTCACCTGGAAAAACAAACAGTGAGGTAGGGTGGGTTCCAGGAGAGCAATGTCACTCCCAGCTTAAAGAACAACTGCAAGCCATCACTGGTTTGCAGGCTTCAGTTTTAGGGGTCTGTTTCAAGGGGAGTAAGAAGGGCATTTTATCAGTGACATGAAACAGGTCCTTTGATATAAAGATAATGAAAGTCATAGACAAAGTGCAGCTGTCTAGTACTCCCAAACACATGGTTATTAGCCAGCACAAAGGCTAAAAAATATACACAGAATAGTTTTACGGTGACTTAAAAGTTCGTATTTAATATCAGTCTCTTCGGGCCTACAAGCATGTTATCACAAGTTGTTGCCTCTTATCCTTCAGAGTTGTATTGAGTTTTCTTGAGATAGAAAACATGGAGTTTATGCCTCCTCCAGGTGTTGCAGAAAGCGGTGAAGAGTCTTAGCTTTTGCTGCAAGGTGAGCACCAAGTCCATGTGCCAGCAAAATAAAACAGGCTGCTGGGTCCTAGTCTTTTGAAAGCAGTGAAAAACCAGCTTCTGGACTGCTGCTGCTGGTGCTGAGGAAACCTCACCCTTCTGGCTGAATTCCCATCGACTGAACTAACGTGCATTTTTAAGTATTTCATAAAATGACAATGGTTCTAGGGGCTGCAAAATGCCATATGGATCTATGACCTACTGATCCCTTATCTATACGTTCCCCTCTTCTTGTGCTCCCTGTTTTGGATGGCTGTGCCATTCTGCTATAGCTCTTCACTAACACCATCCATGGGGAAGACACTCTCAGGGTGAGCCATAGGAACAGAGTCTCCTCTGAAAGGTAAAGTCACCACCTCAAAGGAAAAGGGAGGCCCTACAGGAAAGTACTGTGGGGGAAGCTCTCACACAATGCCTGGGAAGGGAGTAAGACAGGGTGCCTCTTGGAAGTGTCTGTACACTGACACAGGCAGCACTGGCAGCAAAGGGGAGGACTGAGAGGTGTATGTGCATGGACAAGGCTGCAGCCTCACTGGCATCTCAGATATGTGGCAAGAAAAAGAAGAGTTTTAGAAACTTTTACAGCTGGATTTTCCTTTCACTACCAGTCAACCCAGAGACCCATGAATAGGAAGAAACTAAAGCCACAGTACTGTTCCCTGGAGTTTGGACTCATTTTCCAGAAAGAAGGGCTAGGTCTTTCTGATCATGGGAACAGCTGCTGAGAGCAGGAGCCCCTTGCAAGGAAGGACAAGTAAAGTCTCCTCAAGCTCTCTTTCAGTTGCCACCCCCACTCCCTCACAGAAGACCAACACATGACTTAAATTCTTGTGAAGGCACTGCTGAAGCTGCCATGGGAAGGGTCATGAGGGAAAACTTCCATGGGCAAAATTCCCAGCCACTGCAAAGAAAGACTCTCCAGCTGCCAGGGTTGGTTGCAAGTAGCAGCAAGTACTGTGACCAGATACCACTATTAGGCAGCACAAGCCACAGGTATCCAGGGGCTGGGAGAGAGCAATGGAGGATGTCCATGCCACTGCCGAGTGCTCTCACCTTGCAACTCCTACCTGCTCCTCCTCCCCAGGAGAAGCACCGAGGTTTGCAACATCTCTGCTGTTGGGCATTTCCCTGGAAATGGCAAAGGGCAATGCATGGGAAGGGAATTTTATGAACACAACTAGAAGACATGAGTCATATTTACAGTCTTTTTAGTGAAGTTTATTTCAGTGGCAGTGCCTGCCACATTAGTTAGAGGATGGTACAAAAAAAGATGTTCCAAATCATTACATGGGAACAAGAAAAAGGGATAGGATAACCCTTCACTATCATTATCAAAAATTCATTCAAAGTCTTATTTAAAGGAAATTTTCCATGTCAATAGCAGTCTTCAAGAGCTTGTTTATTCCTGGTAACTAATTATATTCTACTTCAGTTTCCTACTGAGTCCATGTAAGCCCAAAGCCAGGAAGGGTTTGCTAATCTGCTTTTTATCATACTGCTTTCTGTATCTGCTGGAGAAAGATGACATTTTTGTACTGTCCCCCACAGACCTTGGGAGCATCCACTGGACTTGCTTGTGGACCTCATCATCCTACAGTGAAAGGAAGCGCCTTCCTTTTACTTGTTTTTCCTTTCGTGACTGGAAGAAGATTCCTTCACATGTTTCCCACCAACACGAACAGTGTAGTGTTCCCGGTACAAAATATATAGCTCTGTACAAATGAAACTTGCTTTTTTATTTTGAGCAACGAGTTCCATCAAATTAACTTCCTCTTCACAAGGGAAAAAGTGGTCTGCAGTGCACTGACATGATTGCCTCTGACAACACTGCCAGTTCATGTAGGAGTAACACCGAGGAAGCATGCTGGAATCAGAAAATACAGGCAAGCAACAGCCAAGAAACACATGAGAGCACAGCTCAGTGATAGATGCCAGTTGCATGTTTGAGTTAACAGATGTCTGCGGGGCTTTGGAGTTTTAACATCCCTATGGTTTGCTCAGAAGTGTCATGTCTTTCTCTTGTAAGGATTTAACTTTCTTCCCTCTTGTGGGCTTTTATACAGTGGTGCCCTTTCAAAATTTGCCTATTGTAAGTTAGATAAATAGACAGTACTTCCTCATATTTGCAATAGCCTTGTGGTTTCTGCATTCACTAAATGAAATATGAAGTCTTGGACCTTATGCCCTGTAATAATAATAACAAATAATAATAGCTACTTTTTCTCTTAGAAATAAAAAGTTCTTTACAAAGAAAATTAGTATCATTACTGCCATTTTATGGATGTACATAAGGTTACTAATCTCATCATCTCACTTCAGGCCTAGGCTTCATCTGGCTGATGAAGAGTGAGGTGACATCTCACCTTCAGTTCTGAGCTGAAATTAATGTCTAAAAGGAGATACTGTGGATACTCTGCTCTCACTGGAAGAAAAAGTGGAAGGGCTCAAGTCAGACAGCTGAAGAGAGGCTGAGCTGAGATGGACCAAGGTCCCAGCCCAATCTCTACCCACCAAGCCACATTGGTTCTCTGGGGACCACAAAAGAACAAAGGACCACATCACTATAGACATACATTTGGATTTTTTGTAAAGCAATAGGAAAGTTTTTAACAACAACACTAAAAATTCACTGCTTGCAGGCTTCCTGAATAATTTTTCAGTTTGTTTCTTCTTTAGTAAATACATCTTTTATAGATCTTTTATATATACAAAGAATGTATGTCTAGTTAAGACATATCTTAGCTAGACATGACTACAGTCACATATACATGTATATATCTTAACTAGATACATTCTTTTACTGAATACTATCTAAATGCCATTTGAGAAAAATTGGTTGCAAGTTTTCCGCCTTGTTGTCTGAAGACCCTTTCTCATTACACTGCAGAGGATGGTGTTGACTAAACAAGCCATCACAAAAATACAAAGTGCATGTTTATATTTTTGAAACATTAAATGTGAATTCTGTTATTTAAAACTGTTGAAAATTTAGAGTATTTTTATTATTTATGCTTAAAGCAAATTTCACTTTGCATTTCTGGAGTTTTAGAAAGCTCCTTTTTCCAATTTCATAATGAATTAATATTGATAAAAAGAATCTCCTGAAAATCCAAAAATGCTTGTAAGAACTGTTTTCTCCTCCTCCTTGTTTTCAGCTAGTAGTGAACATGTTGATCAAAAATTGATAAACTGATTATTGTTCCTACACAAAATAGCAGGGAAATTATTATGGTATCTTCAAACAATATTTTTTTTTCCTATCAGTCCATTCTAGAAGCTTGAAGGACAGAAAAAAAAACATTATTTTTACCTGCCCCTGCTTTCATAATTGTCACTATGAAGTTATTATCCATGCTTATTATTTCTCCATAAACAGTTGAAATTAACCATGCTAGTTTTATTCTAAAAGTCCAACTCCTGCAGCAGCTTACCTTAACATGGTATTTGCCAGCAGTGTAATTAGAGTTAGAATTTGTAAGTTATTTGCTAAGCAGCTGCTTTGTGCCCAGACATCAGAAGGCTGTGGGACGGATGTTCAGCTGGCACTCATTCTGTTCAAGCTCCTGAAAACATCCTATGCTCACCAGGGTCCCTTTTGGCCACCAAGACCCAGAGCCCACAGGCATCTGAGATCAGTGAGACTGCTGGGCAAGCCTATGTTAGAAAACCTGGCCTTCAGTCATCTCCAGTTTGTCGGTGCTGCAGGTCCCTGGCTGTGTTTCTCCAGGCACAGCCATTGCTGCAGCTCATGCCAGGGCCAGCCTGATGGTGCTGCAGCCAGAGCCAAGCCCTGCTTGAACATGAGCAGGACCACTTCCTGCACTCAGCTGCTGGTTTCAGCACCCACCCTCACCCAGCTCCATCTGCTCCTGCAGCAACCCAGCGCTTGTGTTTCTTTCCACCAGTACTGAGTGTGTAACAGAGCTCTTTCAGCTCCAGCTTGGTGTAACGCCTCAGTGCTCTCCCTGCTGGAGAGATGGCCTCCTGAGAGAGAACCACTGGGGAATATACCCCAAAACACAGACTCCAATTTAATGTCAGGACTCTCTCTTTTCTCTTTTCTCCTTTGCTTTCAGCAATCAAACAAACACCGTGGCTTGGAGTTAGCAAGGTGGGGATGGCGGTAAGGAAACATGGTGAGTAAGGATGCTATGAGATCCTCGGAGATGCTGATTTAAACTGAGAGACTAGAGAAAAAGACACAGCACTGATAATACAGATGTATATTCTGTGGGAAGCTGGATCATTCCTACGCTGCCTAAAGTTATGAGTAACTCTTGTAGAGTCAGTTTTTCTCTGTCTTTACATTTCATTCTGCCTCTGGACCAATAAACTGACAACCAAAGGGCACACAGAATTTGCCACTCTGGAAAGAGGAGAGCTTCAGCAGCTTGTAAATCTTGAAGGGTCCTCTGGGATTAGGGCACTTAGGGCTTCAGTCCCCAAGATCTTGGGGCTGTGAAGGAGCAGCAGAGCAAAGGAGCCTGGGCCCAGGAGATGCCAGGGTCCAAAGGGATACAAATTGTGGCCAGACAGAAGTGTGAAAGCAGATGCCCCCCGTGCACAGGGACAGAGTGGCCCTTGGAAGGGAAAAGAGCAGGAGCTAAATGAAAGCTGCACCACTGTCCCTCGGGCAGGAGAGATGTTCTTAGGCTGTCCTTAGGCCATTTGCTTGGCTCTTGGTTTGTTTGTGCTATGATGCCCTTTGCCTTCGCTGTACTGGTAGGATTGGCATTTGCTTAGAGTTGAAGATCTGAGCTTTCTGGGGACAGAAGCCTTTGTCAGCTGCTCATTAGCATTTGTGCTGAGTTCATCAGCCCAGCTTCAGACAGTCTTTCTGAGCTCCAGCAGGGGCAAATGAAGAGCTTTGTTATGTTTAGGAGATTTTTCACTGTCTGAATAGCTCGCTTTGTCATCTTGTTTGCATGTGGCTACCTTGGCAGAGAGAGGATGTATTGCACCAATAGGTCTGAGAAAATTCCTGATATTCTGCATGCTTGGGAACTGTCTGTTCAAAATCTGTGGTACTCCAGCCCTTGTAAGCAATGTCTAGAGACAGATGGAAGGAGAGAGACAGAGGAAGGTGTATAAGGAGAACATGATGGCATAACACAAAGGTTTTTATCTAAACTTTAGCACAGTGATCATGTGCATCAACAATCACCCTAAATGTGAAGCAATAACACTTCTATCCTGCTATCCAGGATTCCTGCGTGCTCCTCTGCAAGCCCCAAAGCAGGTGAGCTTGCAGAGCAGTGCCAAGTGCTGGCAGGGATAGGCTCTTTATTCCCCCTATAAACACACTACATCTCTCCACCCAGTTCCTCCAGCAAGCTGTTGAGGCAAGGTGCTCTGAATAGCTTCCTGGAAATGCTTACTGATAGGACTTTGGGACTATGACTATTCTAGCAAAGGAAGCAGGGTGACAGACAGTGCATTGGTCTGTGATCATCATTCTATTTAACTGAGTAGATGGAGTAACACATCACTCAGCCTGGATTTGACCCATGCCAAGTGGTACTTTCCTGGACAACATCCAAGCATGGTTTGGGTGATACACAGGCCAGGAACCGTTTCCAGAAAGCAGAATGGATGAAGTCACCATGCCCAGGAGGAAGAGTGGGAAAGAGAGTTTTGTTATAGGAACACAGTCCAGAGATTTCCTCTTCCCTTAAGGGCTAGGGAACAGACTCTCTCCTCATTTGTTAACATTAATATACTCAGGGAGACCTCAAGGCAGATTGTAGACTTTTTTGTTGTGGTGGATACTGTAAGTTGAATGGCATAGATTCTGTCAAAAAAAAACCCCACCCCCCCAAAAAACCCAACAAAAAACCCCAAACCAAACAAAAACCTCAGAACTAAGACATGAAATAACTGTTCAAATGTTATAAAACACTTTTCCTATACTTAAGAGGGCCTCTATTTAAATCCCAAGGCTCAAAGCTAAATAAGATTCTCTTGAGAAGCTGGACGCTCCCAGCGTGAGGCCATCAGAAGATAAATTTCTGAGTCACCACATTTCTAGGAAGATGGGACTGTGGTGGGCTAGCCCTGAGCCAAGGACAGGCAGGGGGTGTTACTTGTTCAGGAGAAGGAGAACAGACAGAAGAGGTTTATTTAACAAGAAGAAAACAAAAGCAATCAAAAGGAAATATTTGCAGATGCTTAAGAGGTGTCTCAGGAAGTACTTTAGTGTGTTGATTGAGATGTCAAGTATCTGATAAACTGCAAAGGAATATGCAGTTTTATTCATGAATTTTATGTCTACATATGGTTTGGATGTCCTATGCGGAAATTTAAACTAAGTCTAAAGTTGCTAGTAAATCCCTTTCAGTCTGGGTTTAGTTTGCTCTGCTTTCTGGTAAATGCCACTGACTGATCTTTGCATAGAAGTGCATGTTAGTTTCTCAGATAATACTCATTGGCAATAAAACTGCCTTCTTTAAGGTATGGTATTTTAAAGCAAATTTCTTTGAATTACCTCAGTGTCTGTGCATAATTTTGGTATATCCTTAGTGGTCTTAGCCAAACCGCCACATGGTCCCTGATGGATCTGAGGAGAAAGCAGAACAGAAATATTACATGTTAGTTTAAGGTCTTGTCACTATGTAAGCTTCTGCCACCCCCAGCTTGTGTGTGCTACTTTGAGCTAATGGCTTATCAGGAAACTCAGAACAGTGTAGTTGTTATTTCCTAAGTAATATTCCAGGTTACAAACATCCGTGGTTTACACTAAGTTGATCCCAATGGCAACTAAGAATCCATTTAACAGTTGGACTTGATCCAATCTAAATGATCCTATGATTATAAGATTCTAAGAGAAAAGTTTACGAGCTATACTGCCCCAAGCCTGATATGAAGGGTTTGCCATTTCTCTGTATTTGATCCAGTTTCCATAATACTGGCAATGGTGAGAGAGCTGCCCAGTGGCACAGTCTGCCCTTTCCTATATGGCATTTATCATTCACTGCATCCAACTGTGCACATGGTGGGGTTCTATCTCCCCTGGGCTCCAAGGTAAATTTGCCATCAGCACTCAGGGTCCAGCTAAGAAACTGAAAAAATTAGACTGTGCTAAGATACGTGCCACTAAGACTAAACTGCAGCATATTTTCCATTTTTTTAGAAACTAATATTTATGAACATTTGCCTATAATATCCAAAGGATGTATTAAAAAATCAACTAGACTCTGTCAGGTAAAGTTAAGTATATTAAATTGAACACTATTTAATACAAACAGTATTTTTGTTTGAGACCTCCTCTGCCAGTCTATCAGCCATTATTTATTCTACAAGTATAATTTCAAATGTCATTTGCTGATTTTTCATATACAAACATCATCATGCACTATAGTATATTAAAAGTATCGGTAACATCTAGCTTTTGCACAATACCAAAATCTCCTTCTCTTTACCCATTAGGCAAATGCACACTTTCTAGACAGTGAATTGGGTAATGTTGCTGATTTGTCCATCAAAATGTACTACACCACTTAGGAATAAATTAATATTACATATGAACACAAATGTGTCAGTCAGTGTAGCTACAAGTGCTCATGATTATTTACGTGCTATAGGCTAACAGGTACCATCCTCACTAGCAGTACATATGTCTGCTTCTTCAAATATATCACCTTCCCAAAGCTGAAAAATATGAAGAAAAAGCAAGTAGGAGAGAGTATTTCAACATCAACTTCAGGTCAGTGATAAGCAATGGCTTGGGGCTATGAATATACCCATGGTAGCACTGAAGTAAGTTTGGGCTCAAGGCCTGGCATTTGCCCTTCTTCTTGGATGAGTTTTCACATCAGGCAGGGATCCAAGCCATGGATCCCTGTAGCCCATGGCTAGCCAGCCATCCCACTGAAAGTGCAGGGCCATACCTGTTGTAGCCCAGGCAAGTCAGGGCAGAGGGCTGCCATGGGCAGAAAGGCTGCCATGCCCTGGTGGTACTTCCTCCAAGGGGAAACAGCTCCAAACACACAGGCACTGGCTGCTTCTGGGGTAGGGCAGTGAGGAGCCCTTCAGAAGAGCAGCTATTAAGCCATTACCACATTGAAGCCTCTCCTCTTTTACACGTGGCTAGAGGAGGGAGCCAGCTCCCCCAGGATGCATAGAATCATAGAATGGTTTGAGTTGGAAGGGATCTTAAAGATCATATGGTTCTGACCTCCCTGCCATATGCAAGGACCCCTTCCACTAGATCAGGTTGCTCAAAACGTCATCCAACCTGACCTTAAACACTTCCAGGGAGGGGGCATCCACAACTTCTCTGGGCAACCTGTTCCAGTGTCTGACCACCCTCACAGTAAAGAATTTCTTCCTAATATCTAATCGAAACCTACCCTCTTCCAGTTTGAAACCATTACTCCTTGTTCTATCACTACCTGCATTTGTCAAAAGTCCCTCCCCAGCCTTCCTGTAGCCCCTTCAGGCACTGGAAGGTTGCTATAAGATCTCCCTGGAGCCTTCTCTTTTCCAGGCTGTACAGCCCCAACTCTCTCAGCCTGTGCTCGTAGGAGAGGTGCTCCAGCCCTTGGATCATCCTCGTGACCCTCCTCTGGACTCGTTGTAACAGGTCCATGTCTTTCTTATGTTGAAGGCCCCAGAACTGGACACAGTACTCCAGGTGGGGTCTCACAAGAGCAGAGTAGAGGGGGAGAATCACCTCTCTCGACCTGCTGACCATGCCTCTCTTGGTGCAGCCCAGGATACAGTCCCAAAGCATCATCTGGGAACATACCAGATCCCATCCCACCTTGGCCCCTTCTCCAGAAGCAGCAACTGTGTGCCACATTCCGTCTGTCTGTCCTGCCAAGAAGCCTTGAGGAAATTCAGTGCTGAGACAAGCTACAGGGACGGATATGACTGCAGAGCTGATAAACCCAAAAGACACAATGTTAGAAAGGCCCAGTTCTGTTCTCTGGTGGATATTTCGTCAGTTTCAGATCAAGAAAAAGTAAATTCTGCAAGAAAGCAGAGCAGCATTCCTAATCATCCATAGCTGTGCAAAGACTCCTCAGTCCCTTGGAGGCGAAATGCCTCCCTTCATTAAATGATTAAAGGTAGAAATACTATTAAAAACAAAATGATACTGATAGCTATGGTCAAAAATAAGGAATTGTGGAAATATAAGTAATTGCTAAGGAAGAGAGGAGGCACTACTGGCCAGCCAGGGTAAAGCTAACCAGGAGGAGTTATTTACATACACTAGGAGCAAATGAAATGAAATCCCATTAACAACACAGACCTGCTGTTAGACAGGGTTGGCAGGATCATCGATCACAAAGTACAAAAGGCTGAAGTACTCAAGCAGTGCTTCCCCTGGGTGCTGAGAAGGAGCTGAGGTGACATCAGCCCAAGCCAGCCACCAGGGACAGGCACAGTGGACAGGAACCTCCTTCCCACGCCTCCTGCTCAGACAGCTTTCACACTGCAAAACCAGATACTTTGTGCCTGTAAGAATTAACAATTCCAGACAAGGAGCTCTTTGAATTATTAATGTTTAAAAATCCTAGAATGATTAAAAAAACAAAAAAAATCCAACTTGCAAGGTTACAAACAAGGTTAGATTGTCATTGGTCTCAGATAAAATCCAGGAAAGGCTGGCAGGGAAAACAATCAGCAACCAGTCAAAAGAATAAGTGATTCAATCAATACTATATTTTTAAATTATTTTTATAATCTACCTCAAAAGTTTCGTGACATCATAAATTTGATTCACTTACCCAGCTTCTGTAAGGCATTAGAGCAAGTCCTTCATAGCATTCGTAAAAATTAGCTGTACAAGAAAATCAATGCAGACTCATTTTTAAAAGATTAAGGATTGCTTAGTTGGTAGATCTCAGAAAGACATTTGAAATCACTAAGGGTTTTTCAAGCAGAAGCCTCCAGGGAGCTGCTCTGATCCCATTCAATATCTTTATCAATGATCTTGAAGAAAATATTAAATCATTGCTGATATAATTTGTAGCAAATAAAAAGAAAATAATGAAGAGAGAAAAGATGATGGGCATAGGTCAGGGTCACTTGGAAGTGGGGGGGTGGCATTCATTTGAATGCATATTTGAACACAAACAAATGTCAGGTCATTCTTCAGGAGAAAGTAAATCCCATTTATAAGGGGAAGGGGGGGGCATATCAGAGGAAGTAGTAGTTTTTAAGAGGATTTAGTAACTGTAACAGATAAGCAAAACAACATGATAGCTGAAATAACAAATCATGTCCATTACCATATAAACAGACAAATGCCAAGAAGGAGTAAGGAAATAATATTGTTTTGTTGTATATGATGTTTATTACTTCAAAATACAAAACTGACTATGAGTAACCATGGAGCTGCCTCTTTTGTTTCTCAGGTGGCTGGTCTGTATTTCCAACTTCTGGTATTTCCAGGCTCAGTGCCCCTGGGGCGATGGGCAGGACAGCTAATGCTGGGGCACTGGTCACTCCTGCCCCAGGGGGTCCAGAGATGCTGTAGGTGGGGAGATGAGGGATGCTATGCTGCTGTATCTGGGAATTGAAAAAGAGCTGGGAAAGAATGCTCAGTTTTGGGAAATGTCTTCTGGTGTGAAAATCTAGAAGTTTCTTCTATTTTGATTACCCACGAAAAGGATAAGAGGTGATTTTATCATAGTGTAACAGAATCTAAACACAGAAGACATTTTACTGCTGACAACACTTTAATCTAATAGAAAAAGACACACAATCCATGGTTGGAAACCATAGCCAGACAAACTCAGCCTAGAAACTCTTCTGTTTCAACAGGGAGGGTAAATAATAATTGAGCCCTCTCTTGCAGCTTTTAAACATGAGTGAATGTCTCACAACATGATATGTTATGGTTCAAATGAAAGTTTGGGCTGGAACAAAAAAATCATTGCATAAGGTTGTTTGAGAGACACAGTAGATCACATAAGGCCCTTCTACATTTATTTTATTATTTTGGTATTTTTCCTAGGCCTTAGAACTCATCTGGAAGTCTGCTACTATCCTCCTTGGCTTTTGTTCTCTTTTTCTGAGACTGTGGCATGACACGGAAAAAATGCAAAAACAAATTATATACACTTCGTGGTCAGGCAGGTTTTCAATCCTGAATTTGCAGACCCACATCGACTACTCAGAGAACCGATACTGATTGGGGGGATTTTTTCCAAATGGCTACTTGTACTAGCATTTTGTACTCTAGCCATGAAGTAAATTTAACCAGAAAGATTTCAGCATCTTTTAAGTACATTGTCATTTTTTAACATTGCAAACCCTTGGTTTAAGGCTACATCATGCAGTGGTTTCAACTTCCTCTTGAGTTGTACTGCAATTACATTATAATTAGACTTTGACTGTACTTCCCTGAACACATGAATTCTGAAAGTTGGGGGTTGTCTCTATGACTGAGTTACTTTCTGATCACTTAGTGTATGTTTAGACCCCAGATACACCAATTCTGTTGAGTGTATGCTGAAATAACACTGTAATGTACTAACCAGCTTATATCAATTAGTAGTTGCGGGTAACATGGAACCATAGTGATTTTACTGTAATTGCTGTGTAATTATTATGTAGTTCATTTCTGATCTACAAATTAAAACATACTCTACTTCACCATTACTGTTTTAGCTATATTTAACTATTTCTAACAGATTTTAGTTGTAAAGTAGTGCCTAAAAGATAATTTTCTCCAGGCAATAATCTTTATTCTAGCTCTATAACACCCCTTTGAAAGGAAGACTCCTTTCACTCCGCGATTCAGGGAGGTAGATAGCTCATTTTCTGTGGTCCAGGAGAAACGTTACCTGGTCAGGACAGACTACCAAGAACATGTGTACCATTAGCATCAGTGTGGTCTGGATTCACCCTGGACAGCTATGATCCTAAGTCCTGAGTCAGATAAAACTCCCCTTGGTTGGAAAAAGGGCTGCAGGAATACAAGAATCACTTTGGAGGTTTTTCTAAGAGATGGCCTGGAAGAAAATTACAGAGTAAATGACATGTTTTCCATGATAAGTCTCCAATACTTTCTACTTGAGTGTTGAGTTGACATCTCCCCAGTGCTGGCTGAGACAACTGCCAGGCTAAGGGCTGCCCTGATACTGCGTCCATCCAGAAGCAATTACACTTAGGGTAAATACGTAGAATCAAAACAAAGAAGAACGTATTTTTGCCACGTACATCAGGAGGACTGCTGGTGCTTCAGCAACGGGTTGCCTGCTCTAATTCTCTAATCTTATGAGGACATCCATGTCCATGATTTGGCATCCATTATTAGTGACCATCTCCTTACACTTTAAGTTCTTCTGTAATTAAAGTATCTTAGAAAATGAATTCTCGAGTCAGTTTCTTCTCTTTCCCATCTTGCATTACTATCACAATTTATTCCCTTTTCTCTTACTTAACATCTTATCTTGCTTGTCATAAATATCATTTATATATAAATCACTACATTTCAGGCAGAAGCAGCATGGAGAATAATTTCTGCAGGCCCTAAACTACAGGCTCATACTGACGTTACTCACCTCCCTTGAGATTTACATGTTTTCTTTCCTGGCTACATTTGCATAAGAACAGCTCAAACTCGAAGTCCACTTACAGATTAGATTTTGTAAATACTTTGGGGATTTTTTTAAAATGACTTATTTTTCCATTTACTTCAGCTTGGCTTGTCTCCAGGGGTTATTTCAGAGTAAAATACAAGACCTTCCATTTCCTTTGGATGCAGTCTTTAAACAAAGATTTGGAACCCTCTAAAACACTTAGTAACTCAGCACATGACATGGTATGGAAAGGGCTTCCTTTCAGCCTCCTGGGCCAGCTGGTGATCCACGCAAGAAACCACCTGAAAGAAGTGACCCCAACTGAGCAGCGGTAGCCAGGCAGAGCACCACGTGGCAGTCAGCACCAGGCAGAGAGACTCAACCCCGCAGATATGGAGGGGACAGTAGGCACTAATTTTGTGACAGTAGAAAGTACTAGTTTTGTTCCATGGTTTCCAATTGGAAATTTCCCCCGAGTTACCCCTTAATAAGGCCACACATATGATAGAAAAATGGAATTCAGTTCCAGTTAGACCACCTAAAATCAGGTTTGTATTTCAGGAAACTGCTGTAGTTCCCAGGATAGCCCATGGAGGTCTCATCAGCTCTGCCACTGGAGACTAGGGGGTTATCTCAGCTGGCCAGCCAGAATGCATCCACTCAGGATGAGCAAAGGCCCTCTTTACATTAATTAGATCTCCACTGACTGTGACAGGAGCCTTGAATTTACAGTTAGACACCTAAATATTGCTTTTTCTCTTAAGGAGCTAAGCCCAGTCTTAATGCAGCTGTCCTCCCAGTTTTTCCACAGGACCTCTACACAAACACCTAGGAAGGGTGCTCTAGTAAATTCCTAAATACAGTTCTAAAGTGCTGCTGAAAGCACTAACTAAAAGCTATTCCATAATACTGGCTATCGTTTTTGCTAGCTTATTCAACAGTAAACAGTATGTATAATACAGATCCTGATTTATTTGTAGTGTTTATTCAAAATGTCAGAACAAATTACTTCTATCCAATATAAACTCTCCTTTATAATTCCATACATTTTTGTTAGGTTTTTAATACTAGTCTTCATTTGCATCTTTATGCTAAAACATGAAAATATAGCTCCTTTCCTTGAGCACCTCCATTACTCATTAACTGCAATAGAAATGTCTCAAGTAAAAGGAATCACAAGTGGAAGCTACAGAAGGACAATAATGGCATGCCAGAGAGGACAGTGTTCTCCAGTGCTTTACAAGGAATACCCCTTTTAAATCAGGCCATATTATGCCTACAGCTTGACATTGCAAGCTTCATTTTAGATCCCCCATCTACAGTTTTTTCTGTGGGTCCCATACTAAATTCAAAAAATATTTCACAATCCCAGACGGGTAAAACAAGGGGCTGAAAAGGATCCCCTGGTTCCCTACAAGCCTTCAAACAAAGTGGATGGTAGAAGTTGATGTGAAGAAAAGGGCACATCTTTTAGGGCAGGCAGTTACAGCAATTACTTGGGTATTACTGTTTTGATTAACATGCCACCTCAATGGGAATTTGATTCATGTGTATAGATGACACTAACAGTGATCTCTTAAAGACCAAACACAGCATACATCAACACATCATCTCTTTAGAAGAGACAGTTCTAAATATAAGCTTTAAAATATTTATGGGGTATACACAGAGCAAGTTTTCTGCTTCTACAGATGATATTCATTGTCATTTGCTTCATCCATATTTGCCTCCCTCAGCCATATGTACAAATGGCACTGTTTTTCCCCAAGTTAGAAAGATTGCAATGACATTGAAGGGACCTGGTTTCAATAATACTGAGTAGATCAAAGTAACAAAACAAAACCCCAAAACAACAGAAAAACAGATCACAGTATAATTAGCGCTGTAAACCAAAGGTATTTCTGTCAGTCCCAGCACAACATCACACTAGTTACTTCTGGCTCCTTTTGTTAAAAAATAGCTACGTTCCTTAGCTAGAAATTTGCATTTTATTCCTGATTACATTATGTATTCTCACTGAGAAAGTGCAGAGGACAAGAATATTTAAGTATGCGAATCAAGTAAGACTGCAACGTTGCCAATTTCTTTCAGTCTATTTTTTCGTCAGTTCACTGGAGCTTCACACATTGCTTCCTCGCCATTAATAGGAGTTATTTTCCACGTGCACCTCATGAACTCATTGTGGAAAACTGTAAGGCATTTGTTGGTTGTTTGTATTTACAATGTAAGAACAGGCTGCGGTGCCAATGATTTCCATGGATGCATTGCCACTGATGCAGGCAGGAGCAGGAGCTGCCAAAACAGAGGACATCTCATCTTCCTCTTCACTAGATGTGCTGACAAATCCATTGCAGACATTGCCAGTCTGGAAATGGAATGCTAATTTGCCAGGCAGCTGAAATTGTTTTAATTAATATTTTAGTACTCTTCCTATTGCCATGAAGAAGCTTTAAAAGTGGGCTTAAAGTAATAAAAACAAAAAACTTGGAAATACCAAGAGTAGAACAATACAGATCCATGACTGGGACCTACATCTTGCAGTAGCAAGCAGTAGTTATTTCTGTGTCAGTTAATCAGTTAAAAATGCAGAACCACACAGATGGATCAAAAGCAGAGCATGTAAGGACAGCAAATTACTTTTTAGATGATGTAAAGCCTGAAAAATGCCCAATGGAAAGGAAAATAAAGAAATCTTTAGTGTGAAAATACTCATTACACCAACCCTGCATCCAGCCGAGAAATAGCTCAGCTCTCACTCTCAACTTTAGTGGCTTTGAGATAAATAACTCTAGAAATGCCCTAGTCCCTGCAGCCTCCAGTTCCTGCAGAGCAGCTGCAAACCTGTGTGCTGATACCGCGGGGTGAGCCTAGGGAGATCTGTATTCCCATGTTTGCAGGAGATTATTCTAAACAATGAAGAGGAAAATTTTGGACATCAAGTGTCTCTGACTGTCTATCCTGAATTGCCATTACTTTCACCAATTACAGTGTTCATATCTATACTCTGGTGTGAAAATGTGGAGGAATGCTAAAGTCTTCAGCATAAATAGCATTTTAATGTGTTTTTTCAAAAACTGTACATTTTTACTAGGGAAATTGAAATCTTTTCATTCAAGTGTATAATAAACTTATATTTCTTTACAGCTTATATTCCTCTTAAATAACTACAAAACCTTTCAGAGAGGCCATGGTCTAATAAGACTGCAGATTCACTGTTTGATTTAAAAACAAGCAAATGAGAATCTATACTTTCCATTGAATGAGAAAAATAGTATATTACTGTTTTAGCTCTCCTTTTGCCATACTGTCTAAAGCAACATTAATCATACATTGACTAATCTGGAAGGAGAAAAAAAATCTTAAAAATATGCCTCCAGAAAGCACGGTGAAATAACATGTCATGGGAGGAGGATGGATCCCCAGCTACACCTGTCTTCAAGTCCTCTTGAGAGGACATCACAGACCTAACCTGCAAGCACGTGTGCTCTGAGGGGCAATCCTCTGCAATGCAGGGTATGACTCCGTTACAACAAAGGTTGCATCTGTGTCTAGGCTGTTTGGAGAAACACGATTAGGCTGGTTTATGACGTTAGCATGGCTCCTGGTGCCCGTGTACTCTCACGCATACAGTCTGGGCCCAGAGCAACCAGCTCAGTGCCCAGTGAGGTGTTTCTGCAAGGCTCTTCCAGGTACATGGGTTTGCAATACCTTGTTGCCCTGGGGCGTTCACGCCAGCAGCCTCAGCATAGCTGGGAGAGAGGGGATCGGGCATGGCTTTTGAAGGGATATAGTTTCCATTGGCGTGTTCATTTGGCTTCTGTTTAAACAAATAAACATAAAAAATATGTCATCATAATGCTTAAATGACTAATGATATTAAACCTAGGGTAGTTAGTAATGGTAAGCTAATCAGAAGCATATGCTTGGAGGTCAAATGGTCCTACTCCCATCTTATCTGTTCTCAGTACTTAATCCAAGCAAGCTCCTAAGTAAGGCACAGGTGATGGATAATTTAAGATTGAGGGAAACATTAAAAAACCTACATGGTAATGAACAGCTTCATGAATGAAGAAAAAAGATTTTAAAAGCAGGAAAAATGATCAGAAATAGCGTCTTGAATCAGTTGGGGCAAGCAAATAATTTAGGGTTGAAGAAATCTAGAGCTGTATAAAGGTGATGTGCACGACAGGGAGCAAGCTTGGGTAGATGGTTTTTGTTTGGTGCAGGGCACCTTGCTTGGCTGTTCCGCATCTGGCTTGTGGCAAGTAGCTGGCTGCACCTCCATAGGACACAGAGCAGCGCGGGACTCCAGCAGAAGCCAGATGTCCAAAGACAACCCACCGAAATCATGTGGAAGAATAAGGTCCTTTGGAAACTCTGAAAAGTGGAGTTGAAAGGGATTTCCATCGGATTAGAGAAAGGACGGTGATATTTTGCCTCTAGCAAGAAGCTGAGTTGCTGTGCCTGGGATCCCCTCCACGGGCACCCCTCTGAGGCTTCTGGCAAGTATCGCAGGGTGGGGTTTAATCACATAGTTTTAGCCATTTAAAAAAAAAAGAAAAAGAATTTAATCTTCTATTTCTCTAGATAGTGATCAGAATTAGTAGCTTTGGGAGGAAATCCTCCATTTAACAACCCTGTTATAAGATGGGACAAAGTGCCTGGTGGGGTTTCCCTCTTGTTCTCTTCTCTCACTTCTCAGATCTTTGAGGGAGCCTAGGTGAACAGCTTGTGCAAGAGACCTTATTTTTAGATGAAAAAAGTTATTTGAAATGAATCCTGCTTTCAGCTTTTTCTTTCATTTCATTTCTTTCATTTCATAGTGGAAACCACCGCTATGACATAAGATCGATGGCTCCCCTCCTGGAAAAGCACAGTGAAGGACTGCCTTTTCTGAATCACACTTGATTTGATGTTTCTTATGTTTCTGTGTTTGAAATAATTTCCTACATGCAATTATACACTTAAGCAATACTTATATGCATAAAATAGCTATACAGTTTTCTGTTTTCTGAAGAGATTGGCTTGGTTAGGAACATTTTGCCTTACTACTGTGTTTTTGGACTAGACATCACTATTTAGGATACAGGTAAGGGAAACAGGCTATTAATTGTGTTTTTGAATTATTTGTACAAAAAGGTCCCACATGAGGCCACACTTTTATGCACGACAAAAAATGTGTATGCGTAGTACAGAAGTGTAATTACATTGAACACACATATTTGTAATGCAAAAAAAAAAAAAAAAAAAAAGGGAAATGACATTGTTTTAACAACGTGCCAAATATTAAATGATGCCTTTTATTACTCACATTCACAGTAAATCTTCTGACTTTTGAACAATCCTTGTATTACCAAGACACTAGCATCTCATTCATCAGCTTCCCCACAAAAACCTGCCTCTGTCAGATTTCAAGTGAATGTAATATTTAAAAAAAAAAAAAGAGTTCAATGGTAACCAAATCCTGCAACGCTCATACAGCTAAAACCTGACTGCAAATTGCAAGTGGTTAGAGACTGCAAGATAATGGTCTCCAGCCTTTGTTCAACCCTCCAGCTCAGGGTTTAATGGTGCAATCCTGGAGACTGCAGGGAATAGTCCTGCTTTAGTGTCACTCATTTGATTATTTTGTGTGTGTGCATTTCCCACTTAATACTCAATGAGACAGGGCATACAACCAACATAACCTCCAACAAAATTGTAAGGATATAAATGAGAACTGGCTGTAATATTTGTTGTGTAAAAGCCTCTGTGAATTAGCCTGCAAACAGCCACAGAGTGATACAAACTGAACAGCTTTTAAAGCCTGCTTTATAGTGTTATTTTAGCTAGTTTAGCAGCTGAAGTAGGATTTACTCATTACAATTCTTCAGTGGTCTTGTTCCCTGTGCAGCTGATGCAGGCTCACAGCATTTCCAGGCTGGGCTGCCATAATCCCTTGAAGACAGGTGGCAGGTCTTAGAATGATGACACTTTGTTTAAGCAGTAAAATGTCCTAGATCTTTAATTTTTGCACGCATGGCCCTCTGAACTGTGGCACCTGAAGGGGTGTGCAGCAGGAGGCAGACCCTTACCTGCACCCAGAAGCAGCCTTTTCCCCCTGGAGTGGGATGCTGATTGACAGCTTACCCCAGGATTTGCTCAGCTGGCACAAGGCTCATACAAGATACAGTATCCCCAAACCCAACAGATCCCAACACACACACAGGAGGGAGGGTAACCTCTTTAAGGACTCTGAAATACGACTGGCCCCACCTGCTCTGGAGGAAAATTAAGTGCAGGTGCTGGGACTCAGCCCAAGGACCTTCGTCAGAGCTGGCAGGCTTAAATTTTCTTCCAGCCCCCAAAGCCAAGAAAGATGGTTTCATCCCAGCCCCGTGAGGAAGGGTGTGTGCCTCCTTCTGCACAGCTAATAAACGTCAAGAGATTGCTTGCAAGAGGAGGTTGCTTCTTTAGAGAAATGTGAGGCCAACCCTGTGTAGCTGGGAGGGGGCAACAGCTGCTTTGCTGTGAATTGAAAGGAAATTTCTCTCTTCTTTGCCAAACCAGGGATAAAAAGTGCTTTGTACCAGAATGGTGGTGCTAAAGGCACATTATCCTTTGTGGTTAATGGGGCAGAGTCTAGTTGGAGGCCTGTGTCTAGTGGAGTCCCTCAGGGGTTGGTACTGGGACCAATATATTCATCAATGACCTGGATGAGGGAGCAGAGTGCACTGTCAGCAAGTTTGCTGATGATACAAAGCTGGGAGGAGTGGCTGACACACCAGAAGGCTGTGCTGCCATCCAGCGAG
>NW_010311393.1:54234-94425 GCF_000700745.2 Antrostomus carolinensis
TGATTAAGGGAGTGGAGCATCTCCCTTATGAGGAAAGGCTGAGGGAGCTGGGTCTCTTTAGCTTGGAGAAGAGGAGACTGAGGGGTGGCCTCCTTGATGTTTATAAATATGTTGAGGGCGAATGTCATGAGGATGGATCCAGGCTCTTCTCAGTGATGTCCAATGGTAGAACAAGGGGCAGTGGGTGCAATCTGGAGCATAGGAGGTTCCATGTACACATAAGGAAAAACTTTTTCACTGTGAGAGTGACAGGCCACTGGAATAGGCTGTCCAGAGAGGCTGGGGAATCTCCTTCTCTGGAGACATTCAAGACCCGCCCGGACACCTTCCTCTGTGATCTCATTTAGGGTCCTGCTCCGGCAGGGGGGTTGGACTGGATGATCTTTCGAGGTCCCTTCCAATCCCCAACATTCTGTGATTCTGTGAAGAACCTGGTGGGCTTGAGGCACAACTTACAAGCACGTGGCCCATCAAGCCAAGACCCATGCTGTGTACTTGGGGCCTGGCACTCTATGCAGGTGCCCAGCATTTGGCCCTTGTGCATACAGAAACTGAGAAGAGTCCCTACTAGGCTGACATGTGGTGGCCTACAAAGAAGCCATTCTAGATAGTTGTGGTCAAGGTAAGCGAAATTAGAAATGTTAATTTAATCACTCTGCTGTTTTTCTGATCAAAGGAGCCCAGAGTCATGAGAAAATCCCTTTTACAGCACAACTTAATGTGGCTGACAAGATGTCAAGTTTTTTAAATAGAAAAATTATCCATTTTTTTATTTAAAACACTTTAATACCAGGCTATGTGAAGAAGACTTACAGGAACCGAGCATTTGTCTGCAAGGTCCTTGATCACAGAGCCAACTTGCTGGCCTTTGTGAGAAGGAAGTGAGGATTGATACCAGCCGGTATAACTAGCCCCAGCTATCTGGTGCTTTGGCTGGGGGTTGATCTTACCAGAGTCAGTTCCAAGCCCCATTCTACTGGTGTGGCCCTTCCCTCCTCCCAGTTTTATCCAATGATTAATGGAAAAGAGCATTAAAACTACTCCTGGGTGCAGTTCAGAGCACAGAGTCCCCAACTCCCAAGGTTATGAGTCAGGCTTTTGCTTGAAAACTTGCACTCTAGATCATTAGTTTTACCTTTTCCAATTGCACAATTTCAACTGTGAGAGGTAAAGGGACTCACTCCCAGCTTTCCTGTAAACCTGTCTTTCCCTTTCTCCAGCTTTTTTTTTTTTTCCCATTTAACTTGTTTCTGCCATAATGAGTAGTTTCTTAAAAAACAGGAACAATAGGTTTAAGCCTCACTTAAACTGAAATGGGCATCAAACCCACACCTCCCAGTCCTTGACTGAGAGCTTCAGGCTACCATGTGAAAGATGAGCTGCAGGTGATACTAGTAATTTGGAGGAAGAAAAGCCATAGTTAGTACTGTGTTTTGTAGTGTCAGTTCTCACATCGCCAGTCGGCATTGGCATTATAAATTGCTGCATTTATCGAGACTGAAGGGGATTTTACATAGGTCTAATACAAAGGGAGATGGATCCTATTCAGGCTAAGATACAGATTTTTTCATAGTGGATCAAGCTACCAAGTCTGAAGCAGCAGACACTTCAAAAGGTGCAAGAAATTCCACAAAATAGAGCTATAGGAGCTTTTTCCAGACCCCTAGTCACTCAAACTGGAAGTATAAAGTTTCAGGCTTCCTTTCACCCACACCAATTTTCTAAGGAGTTTGCTGTTCTAAATTTATTTATTCTGCTTATTGGTATAAATATCTATTCTCTGTAACTGGCATGTTCACATTCTCCATGACTTCCTATGGCACTGGTTTACACACATCACTACGCAGAAAGACTTTTCCTTTATGCTCAGACTCTTTCATCCAATTAAAAATGTCTATAACAAATGCTTTCATCTTGCACAGTATTTGTATATGTTGCCTGGTATACACAAAGCTTCTCATAGGGGACGGAAAGCATGGAAAATCCAGTAACAGATACATTTTGAAAGTCAAGATTGTTTGAAACGGACAGATTTCTTACCGCAAATACTATACTATCAACAACCATACCTTTTTCCAACTTTAATTTGTCTCAGTCTATTGATTGTCCCCTGTAAGATGTTCCTACACCGCTCCTCTACGGTTATAGAAAGAGGAAGGATCACTTCTACCTATGGCTGCAGCCCACACAACCTTGCTGAAATTAACGACATGACCTGCCATCTGAAGTCATTAATGTAACATTATGGCTATAAAGCCTGGGCTAGCTCTGGCTTGCAGGCAGGTGTACATGCCAAGGAATTTAATTACATCAGTAACACTGGACTGATACGAACTGTCTCAGCAGAAACACTCTCCTTTTGCCACAGCTGAGGCACGAGCTGGTCTTACGCATGTACTTGTGCTTACTTAGACAGCCAGGAGGTCTTTGGTCCTCAAATGTACTCCAGGCAGAGTAGGCAGACCTGTAGTTGCTTAGGTCTCTTATCAGTTTTCTCGCTGTTTTATGGGACTGATTAGCTGGGCTGGTTTCCCCTCCCAAACTAGGTCTCTGCTTCTGGCTGATGGCACATGGGGTTATCCATTTCCGTCCATACGGGGATGTCGCACAAACCCACTCAAAACCTGTCAGCTTTGCTTTGGCTTTCCTCTGGGAAGACTGGGAGCCACAGGAAGCTATGAGTTACAGTCTGGAGCCTGTCCAGGGATGAGTGTTCAGAGCTCACTGCGTTTCAGAGCTTTTCTGAAGAAGGCTTCATGTGCTCATCTTGTAAAGCAAGTATCCACTTTTCATTTCTGAGGCTGGATTGCTGAGGCAAGGCTGAGTGACTTCTGGCAGAGCTGGGGGTCAAATTCAGGCATATGTTGCAGCAGATACAAGACCTGCATGAGCTTCAGCTGTGCTTCTGAAGTGGGATAATACCTTTTGTCACAGAGGAGCTCTAAAGGTAACTTTGCTGATATTTGTGAAGCGCTCTGATTTCCCTGCGACTCGCACTTCAGAAGAGCACATGAGGCAGAAGTTATTATCTCCATTTCATGCAGCACAGCGCTTAGTGAGGGCAACACAGGGCCCTGCATGGGAGAGCTGGGAAAAGAGGAATGCTGAACAGCTGCCCATCAAAGAGCACCCTACGTACCAACTGAAGCAGGAGTTAAATGGGGAAAACACCAAATGAGATCATGTAATTAGCAACTGTATCAGAATGCCTAGGCATATGGGAGCTAAATTAAGCTAAGGATGCATAATCTTAGCTTGCATGTAAGATCTCCATAAAGACTGTAGCCCTTCTATTGTTATCAGTGGATGCTCCAGGCAATAAACAATCCTGGAGTTAGATTTCCTTGCTTGTGCACATGCCTGCTAAATTCAGCATTTATTAGTGGCACCTGAAAGAGAGACCAGTGTTATTATTGATGAAAGCCTGAGAAGGAATAGTTGCAGTATCACAACTCCGTCTCTATATTTTTTCTCTGGGAAAAAATTAACACTTAAAAATTGCTGTGCATCGGGAAGAATCCATAGTACTCTACGTGACACCTAAATAATTAGAAGATAGGATAGTTTTGAACAGAGTAACTCTATAGGGTGAACAAAGGCTGCTTGCCCATGTCTACCTACTATGAAACTCAGTTTAGATAGTTCTAATTGCTTGTTTTGTAACGGTGTTATGAAGCTGAATTAATGGTGTGTACAACATACCTTAATGCTCAATAAAGGTGCTCCAGTACTCCAGGCTCAGGGAGAACATTGAGTGGGAAAGATAGATGAGAAAAAAGAAAGATTGATACTCCCATTTTTCATTTTCCTTATGGGTGGATCATCATTCAGTCACCCTGTTTTGCAGTCTGCCTGGCACAAACTGATTTACATTTCTGCTTTGCAGCATGTGCCTTTCCTGGGTGAATGCCATAAATGTATCGTTCCACTCACTGGTCCTTGACGACCAGCTTCCTCACACTGAGCCACAACAGGTCTGTGGTCCACCAAGATAAAGCTTAATAATGTGGCAAGTTAGTGTGATGATAAGGGGTATCGGAAGCAGAAGCAGTTCCCCCCTGCACTGAAGGATGCAGCAATGCTGCTGCACGATCAGAGCTCATTTACATTTGTATTCCTCACATAAATTTTAAAATGTATGCAGACTTGAGTTAACAAATAAATTCAATACCTGCATCTGTACCTTTGCAGAGAGTTCATGCTTACCAGCTGTAGGGTGACAGTCCTGGGCAGAAGGGCAGCCTGGGAGCCTGATCTAGATCGTATTCCTCCCAGCCAGGTGCTGGGCTCATCATCCCTCTCACCAAACCTCTTGTTAGCTACAGACACACAATGCTGGCTTAGAGCAGCAACATTTTGCACTACCTTCTTCCTCAGAGATGAGGCTACAAGGAGCACAGGTGGGTCCAATTTTGCCATCTGTAAGTGGAGAAGGCAATTTGTTGCTTCCTGCTGGTGCTGGGAGGTTCTATTCACTGTCGTTTTGTGCTTTGCATGCAGAAGGCACTACACAAGTGCATGTTTCATACAGATATTTGCCAGAGGCTTACAAAGCTTCCCATATGGCATCTCCATGCAGTGCTCATGAGCTCAGATTTTCTCTGCGCAGGACTGAGGTGATAAAATAGTATCTCTGTCAAACTGGAAGCCTCCAGGAATCAGTGCTAATGCCTCAGAAACATTTTAAAGGGTTTTCTTTTTTAAAAAGCATCTGGAAGTTTTCTGACCTTTCAAATTTTTGCTCTAATTCCCATCCTAAATGCCTCCACCTCATCCTTTTATCTTGTTTTTCTACTCAGAAAATGGGAAATGGCTTTAGGAGGTTGAAGTGAAATAGTTGCACTTTAAAATGCGACATTTTTGAAATAACATTCCCATTTAGAGTTGGGATTGTTACTGTAGGCTGAAAGTAGCACTTTCTTTCACTTTGTGTCTCAACCTTAAAAACACTAATGCAGGCTTTTTCCCTAAATGTAGACGAGGAGTGTTTTTGTCCTTCTCCTAGCTTTAGTAATTCCCTTTGTAAAGAGAAGAGCGTGCAGGAGGGATGGACAGTGCCTAAGAAGGAGATAATTTGCCTATTTCCATCCTGCCCCATCCCTTCCATTGCCCCAACAACAAAAATCACTTGCTGATTTTTAAGAGCCATACTAAATTTGAGCATGTTTATTTATGGCTAAGAGGGATAATTTTCAGTCAAGCCTAATGACATATTACACAGTGATACATAAGGTCCTTGTCTCACTGAGGCAGATAGAAGCACTCCCCATCACGCTTTCATAGCTCATTAATTAATTTTAGGACAACTCTGGAAAGCAAAATATATGCATGGTGCTTCAGAGGGATATAACATATCCCTCTGAACGTAATGTAACGTAATCAGTCACAGTGAGTTGGGTGACTTGACTAAACTCAAGTCTGACACCCGTGTCTGACCTAAAGGTTGGCTAGTACTTCGATTCAACTCCTGCACTCACCAAAAAGGCAACTGTAAATACAGTGGAAGAGAGCTGTGCTTAGAGCTGTTTCTTGGTTTGCCTGTCATACTAAAAATGGGATTTGTTTCAGACAAAACATTTTACCCCAAATGAAAGTTGGAAAGCAAAAGTAAGTATTTTAATAAGGAGGTTTAATTCAAAACTGAGTTTTACTTAGGAAAAAGCACCAAAACAAACACATATTATCATTAAAGGTCACCTGATAGTTTTGACTAAACCCACAAAATATCTCAGTCATCTCCCCATTGCTGGTCAATCTGTGCCTTCATAACTGATAGATCTCAGTGCCCCAAAGTTTAAAGAATATCTCCCCCCACACCTACCAGCTTTGTGAAGCAGAAGAAGAATTTATCCCACTGATAGAAAGGAATATCAAGACTGCTGGTTGTTTAAGAGCACAAGGGCAGCTTGACTTTGGGAGAAGGACAAGAAGCTGTGTTAAAAAAAGGGGAATTGAGCCCAGCTATTCTGCTTCCTCTTCCCTTGCACACCACACAGGTGATCAGCCCCATGTATGCTGCAGAGGCAGATGGCAGGAGGCGTCTCATTGTAGAGCACCTCCAACCTGAGGAATGAACCTGGTGTCCCCATGCCTGAGGCTATGCCTTCCCCAGTGTCCCATGATGGTACCCTCAGCCCTGTCACTGCCCCTTTGGGCTTCATCCCTTGTGAAATGCCAGCCAGGATTAAATAATTTAACCAAGGCCACAAGACAGCTCTGCAGGTGATTGTACCTATGTCTTGCAGTGCCCAGCAAAGCATCCTCCCCTTCTTTGCATGGCTCCAGCTTGAGAAAGGAGTTCCATATGGTTAAACGGATGTATAAAATGGTAGAGATTTATGGATTCAGAATTTTATTCAGGCTGTTATGGTGATTTAGAGTTGGGCCAGAACCAAAACCTTTGATCACACACACAGATTTGGGTGGTATTTGAAATCTGGATCCACTTCTGAAGTCTGCATCTGACTCATCCTAGCTACAGACATGGCATTTTACAGTTTTATTTCTATTCCAGGGGGACATTTTAATGCATACCTTGTAGCAGACAGAGGAGGTGGGGATCTCTATATGATTTATATTCAAGGTAATGCATACATAACTACACCTCTATTTCTCTAGCACATAGCAAGATATAAATTTAACTGTATTCATTTGCTGCACTAGGAAACAATGCAGCTCCCTTGGCAACACACCAGCCACAGACGGGAGTTAGGTAGAAGAGAAATTCAAAGGCAGTCTCCTAATTGAGTTTTTGAAGTCATAAGCCATTTGTAGCTGTGGCAGTAACGGCAGTAAATAGATTGCTTTAGGGACAGTAGAGGAAAAAAAAAAAACAAAAAACACAGCACAAATCTTTACCTAAGAGAATGCTGGAACACTTCACATGTTTTCTGAAGATGTCCAAGAAGAAGCATTTCTTGTTTTGCTTTGGTAGACTGCTTTGCTAGTGAAACTGTTGAAAGCAAATTTCCAAGCTTTTGATATTTTAAAAGGTTAAGACTTCTGGGTTTTTAAACCCAGTAATTTAATCTCTGTGTAACAGAAGATTGTATTACCCTGGAAGAAAAGTCATTTATTTAGCTAGGAATAGATGACCTCGTTGAATATGATTCACTTATCTCTGGTTTTAGGTGAACAACTTTTTTTAAAAATTGATCAGGAGCACAAGCTGTTCAGCTGGCTCTCAAAAAAAAAAAAAAAGCTATTTTCTGAAAAAAAAAAAGGCAATGGCTGCTTCTTTTTTGGAAAATGTGAAGTCTAACAGGTGTAAGGCAGAACAAAATGAATGTGAAACCAAGAACACATTTCCATATGCTATTTTGAGAAAGCTGGGTGGGACTGAATCGGTTTCCACATGGAAAAGCAGCGGCACACACACTCGGTGGGATATTTGTGTTCTCCAAGGCATGCATCTTCCCAAGGGGCTACAGCAATATCGAACCACCCTTTGAATTTCTGGGGCAAAACACCAGGATGTGTCAGGCGCCTGAAGTCCATTTCATGCAGACAGCAGTGCCAGTGTGTGCAGTGACAGAGCTCCCTCTTGGCTGCTCCCTCATCTCCATGACCCAGGGGAGGTCCCTCTGACCAGACTTGTTCTTCCTCTAGCCACTGCTTTACCTGTCTGCTGAAGCATCCCTGAGCAAGGTCAGATTTAGGGTCCTTTTGGGTTGCATTCACATATTTCTCAGCTGTGCCACAGGTTTTTGTCTACTAGCTACTAACCTGACTAAGCAATGGATGCAAATCTACAGAAGCACCTATACAGAATCACAGAATGTTAAGGATTGGAAGGGACCTCGAAAGATCATCTGGTCCAATCCCCCTGCCAGAGCAGGAACCTAAATGAGATCACATAGAAAGGCGTCCAGCGGGTCTTGAATGTCTCCAGAGAAGGAGACTCCACAACCTCCCTGGGCAGCCTGTTCCAGTGCTCCATCACCCTCACTGTAAAGAAGTTCCTTCCTGACATGACTTAGGCAGAAAGACCTGAGTGAGACAAACTTTAAGGAGCCCAGTTCCCACAGTGAAAATCACTACTGCAGTGGAGGCAGATAGTTCCTTACATCATGCACAGGGAGAGCCAGGCACCCAGGAGGATAATGTTGAGAAGTCACCATACTGAGCAGGGAGCTGTCATATCTAAGCAGGAGGAAATAAGCAGAGAAAGTGAGACTGCAAAGCTGACTAACTTCTCACAGAGCTCTGATAGTGATTCTCAGCTGTACACCTCCTTGTGCAACTAAATCTTGCAGCCAGGTCAAGAATAGTCACAGCTGTTCAAAAGGAGACATCATCTCATACATTTGAGATGCCTTGGGATATCCAAGAGGGGGCTGGCAAAAAAAACCCAATCTGGAGGTCTGTTACTCTAGAGCATTGCAAATAGCACCAGAGCTATTCATTCAGGCAACCAAAGCTGACTCTTGTGAACTCCAGCAAATCAACCAACAGTCCTTCTACTGGTCCTTCAGAAAATCCCTTGAGAGCCGCAGAGCCATGGCCTCATGAGCCTGGCACGCCTTTCAGGATTGCTTCAAAGGCTGAGAGCGTTCCTGCTCAGTTTTGCCCTTCAACACTGAATGAAGTGCTGTTAGCCTATGTTAATGATGGATTTAATCCCTCTGGAGACTGGGATGTCTGGCATTACAGTAAATTTTGAGCTGGCATTACAATAAAAGTACCTTACTGCAGTTAGGTTTAAGCTAATTCTTCAGTGACCAACAGTGAATCAAAGCAAACTCAGGACAAACTGCAGCAATTTCCACTCTGTTCCTCTTGTACCTGCTCAGGCACAGTGGTTAAAAAAGCACTGTTAGCTGGACTGGTGTGAACCTCTCATCAAAACAAGCACTGCTGGATGTACAAGCTTAGGTTACTTTGTCCACGTGGATGACCAAATTCTGCTAGGTCCATATAATGAGAGGAATGACAGCAATGCAAGCCTAGAATCAGAGTAAAATCTATCCTCTCTGTATCCAGCAACGCCTTGCACCCCAGAAGTCTCTGCCATGCAAACTGCTGGATTTACAAGGGTCAGCATGTTCTTCCAAGCCCCAAGGGTGCCATTAATAATACAGCTAAGCAAAGACGAGAGCTAGTTGTTGCTAAAAGGCATGATCCCACTTTCCCCTTCCTTACGCTTTCCGCTTGGCAGTAGCTCTTGACTCACTGGACCTTCTCTGGGCAGACAAGGGAGCGCCGGTGCCAGGAAAGTGGCGTGAGTGCACGCTGAGTGCAGGAAGAGCCACGGGGGCACCGCTTTCAGGGACAATTAGCTATTAAATTATCCGCAGCATCAAATTGCACCCCTAGAAATGGCCTCGGGCCTTTTCCAGTGCAACTTTCCTTTAACCAAAAGCCCCAGTGAAGTATCTCATCTCCCTCTTTCTGACCGTTTGCTGGATGGAGGGTACCACAGGCCTCGCAGAATAAACAGCAGGTTTCAAGTATGATGTAGCTGAAGAGCACTTGTTTGAGAAGGAGGACTCAGGTGACATTATATATAACAGACATTTTCTTTGCACATCTTTTTAGCTTCCTAGACTTATTTGTGAAGGAATTCCAGAACAATCAACAGAGGATGTAAAGCTGATAGCTTATTAGCCAGGAACCAGAAAGACACACGCATTCTGATACATATCAGGATAGAGGAAGGAAGTGATTCAGTCTTCTAGAGTGTGAATGCTGGTGCTCTGCAGCTCACAGAAGCCAGCACATAAAAAAGACTTCCAAAAGCTGGTGAGTAATTCAGTGCTGACTTTTTCAGCTGTGTGGAAAACTACAAACACAGCAGCTCTGCCATATTTGTGAAATGTAAAATGAAAATATATTGATGGCTGGTATCTGCAGCTGGTTTTTTTTTTCTGCTATTTAAGTCCTATTTCAAATAGGAAAAAAATAGAATGGTATGTTAATGCTTACATAGACAGTATCTACATGTCAAGGCTTGGACTATAGGCATACAGAGCAATTCTACCTCAATTATTGTGCATCTGCAAATGTCCTACAAGAAAAGAGAGATGGCAAGGCAGCCATGTTCATGTTCAATACCTTATGGATACTGGAATTCATCCTGGTTTTATCAGTCTAGAAAATAATAACCAGAAGTGATACCAAAGTAAAAATATAGCTTTTCAGATTACCACTTTTTAAAGAGGATATTTGAAATGTGATAATCTTTCTTGTATTAATGCCTCCCTGGAGCTCCTAAATAAACTAACCAGGTTTCTACACCTTTATGCTTTCATCTAACATCTTTTGTCTCTGTTCACTCATTTTCCCCCTCTCTCTCTTGAGCATGTACAGTTTCTTAGTGGATAAAGTCAAACCATGCACAAATATTCAGAGTGAAACCAAGTCTGAAAATACTTTAGGCCCACAGTAATTCCGGAAACATCAACAAGCTGTTGTGTTCTTTCCTCAAGCATTGTAATACAGCTTCTGCTGTGAAGGCAGAGACAGAAGAGAGGGCCAAGAACCTTCACACCCCTAAAAGGAATACAGTCCTCCATGCAGGGTGCTCCCACAGACTTCAGTTGTATTTCTTTACCTAGTGCTTCCTGACTCACAACCCTACATGCTCATACTAAGAACATTACCACAAGACCTTTTTTGAAGGGTTAAGATCAGCAATTTGGGAGACAGCTCACCTTGACTTTAATTGAATTTTATATTTACATCATTTCACATGAAAACTTGGCTTTAAATTTCTTTTTTTTTTACTCTGGAGATGGTAAAAGTCTGGGAAGCAAAGCACTATATTACACTGTGGACTGAAATTTGCTGTTTTCACAGTAAATGAGTATGATGAATTGACGCTTGTGACTGTGGAGCCAGATCACAGAAAAAACATGTCTTCTCAATAAAGGGTTTGCCAATACTATTTGCAAGGCAGAAACTTGGTCATTAACCATAAGCTTGATAACTTACATAGCCTTTTAGTCTCACATCAGGATAAAAACACCAGAGGGGGTCAATTCTATCCACTAGATGGAACATTAAAACTTACATTATAATGGTGCTCTCTTCCATCACTCTGGTCATTACAGATAATTTTCAACACACACTCTGAAGTGCAATGCAGCTGTTCATTAGGAAGGACTAAGAAAGCTATACCTTCAAACTATGCACATAGTGCCTTACAGCACAACTCTAATAGCTCCCACAGGCAAAAGAGTCCAGGCTTGGACCCACAGTAAAATTCCAGCTACTGCATTTCCCAGTCAGTGAGTGGTATCAGCTCTACTATGTCATTAGGAGTGTTGGACATCCCGGAAGTTCCCATCTCTTTTTTTGTTTTAAAATGAGTAGCAAATTGATTTGGCCAAACATTTCATCTGGGTTTATATTCTCCCATGTGGAAGCTGAGCTTAATTTTTAACACAAGCTGCAGCTATTGTTCATGGCTTAACACAGACTGACAAAGTTGAACAAACAACCTCTGTGTAAAATTCACAATTGAAATGTTCAGAGTGAAAGGGAGCGTGTAAAACCTGAAGCACATTAGCCTTCCTTTAAGGCATGTTTTTTTCCATATCTTCTTGAATACACTGAATGTACCTGTCCTTTTCTCAGAAAAGTATATGCCCTTGCCAGACTGCTGCAAAATTATCTGACCCAAGAAGGAATGAAAGAAGTGGGTTTTGTGAACACTCAAGACTGCCAACAAACCAGCTGAATATAGCACAAAATCTGTTAGGTTCCGAATATTTAATCTTCTTACAACACTATTGTGTTAGAGGCCAAGCCTTACTTACTGCTTCCATGATACCACAATAACAACATACACCCTACCTGAGAACCAACACGTTTTGCTTTTAAAGGGGACAACATCCTAAGAAGTGTCTGCAGGCAGATTTAAACCTCAAACCATTGCAAGCATAAGAGAAGATCATCATCTGCTGCTGCTACCGCTGCTTTTGAGATGGCTCCTGGAGGAACTGCCTGCTGCCATCTATTGATGCACTGGAGGAAGGCACTGGACAGCCAAGTCCCCACTCTGGTCCTTCAGTCCTTTCCTTGCTTGAGTTAGATGTGATATTCTGAGAGAAACCCTTACTCGGTGACTTAAGAGCAGCAGAATTAATTAACATAGCTCAAGCCAAGAGGTCACTGCAGCCAGACCTTAGCTACCTACCTCAGCAGGGCTGAGGGGTAAGAACAACTGAAAGCAGAGTTCACCCTCATAGGACAGGCTAAACTCCAGAGCCTTAAACACCATAAATATCCTTATTGCATTCCCTTTCCCTTCCAGTGGAATGGGAAGCATTAAGATCTTGATTTTTAAGGGACCCACCTTATGGAGAGGTCATGGTATCTGTTCACTGCAGCTGTAACAAAGAATTGGATGAATTAGTGATCACCACCTTCATCCAGCACCCACAGCACTGAGGTCACTTGGCCTGGGTAAAGGAGGGAGCCTTCTAGCCAACATTGACAGCACACGCAGATGAGAGCAGCATCCCATGGGAGCAGCAAACCCCCCTGACAGCTGCGCTGTGTGACACCGCTGCAGCTGTAGTCACTGCAGGGGGAAGCTTTGCTGTTAGGAGGAAGAAGAGTGGTAGTGAGGCAACCCTTCCTAAAAGGCAGCTGCCTTTGCCACTTTGTTTCAAAAACAGTTTTCTTCCAGATAAAGGGAGAACTCAGGGTCTGCTGAGCCTGGTACTGGATGCCTCAGCCCTTAGCAGCTCAGCACCCTTGAGGTGATCTGCCCAGAGGCAATGCCCAGAGCATCAGTCAGCTGAGATTCAAGCCAGTCCCCTCCTGTATGCTCATGGTGTACACTGGGAAAGTACAAAAAGGCCACACTCACCAACTGCATGCAGCAAAAATCACAGGGGTAAAAAAAAAAAAAAAAAAGCAAAAGCTACCTTAGGGATGGAGTTTTAAGTATGGCTGTCACCTGGAAGGCCAGTAACCCTTGAGGTGAGTGTAAATGGTAGGGACTTATTGGAGGTAAGTGGCTGCGTCTTTACAAGCACAGAGCACACCAAGGTGATTTATTTGAGTTTCTTCAATACTAGGCAGCAAAGGGATGAGAAGGTTTCAGTCTGTGAACAGAGGCTAGAAAAACTATTGCAGAGCGTTGTAATGAAAGAAGCAAGTTTTAAAAGGGAATCTTTACTCATGATCTGATCCTAGTTAACCCTGGTAAGAAGAATGAAAGGAACATCTAGGAGTTAGTCCCTGTAGATAAAAATACGTTAGAAAGGAAGAAGACAGGCAACCAAAGAGCTGTGATCCAATTGGAATAGATATTTTACTTACTATTGGCATCCTGCTGATTCACTACTGCCGTGATTCTCTTAAAACAAAAGAGCTCTCCTTCTTCCCTTCTCCCTTATTCACTTCGATACTGCTTTCATGTGCAGATTTGGACCCTACGAAAGCAGAGAAGTACTGACCCCTAAGGTCCCCAGTGGAGATAACAAGACTTAAGTGGGAGTGGAGGGAAAATGTGGACTCACACCTATATGCTTTTGTAATATTTTAACAACCTCCTTTTTTTTTTAAAAAAAAAAAAAAAAAAAGGAAACTAGCACTTCCTCTGGCTACTGGCAGGGGATAGTTTTCATGAATGCTCTTGTATAGCTCACACAGGATAGTGGGGCATCAGCAAATGACTCCCCTCTGTCCCTGGTTTTCATGCTATTTTATGAAATAATCACAAGGAAATTTTCATACTTCTGAAACCCAGTCTTTGTCTTTTGAGGTACACGTCATATAAAAGGTGCAGATGAAACAGATGTAGCAATAACAGAACATTCACAGCTCTTGATTTTTGAGCCTGGGGATAATGCAAATGCACGTGTAAGAAAGGGGCAACTGAAACTCTATGTCAAATAACAATTAAAAACCTGCACCCTCTTATTTGACAGGGAGTCCTAAACTTCAAGTACACACTTTTTTATTTCATGCTTCATCTATTTCTATTAGATTGCTTTTGGTATGTGAACCCTGAGAAAATAGGTTGGCAATCTGTCTGCAAAGACAAATAAACTTGACAGGTTACCTAAAGAGTCCTGTACATTCTAAGTGTCTGTAAGTTTAGGCTCAGCTAAAAGATCTGTTTTACAGATTAATTTCTCAAAGGATGAATTTTTAATTATGGAACCAACCAAGGCTTTTTTTCTTGTGATTTAGGACTAACCATTCAAATACCTCATTCCATAACCTAGCTCTGCTAGCTGTTGTCTGATGTACTGAGTGACCATTTATTTAGCATTTAATTTTGGGTTCTTGTGTTATGTTGATGTACACTCAGTATGACCCTCACCTCCAAGCAGAGAGGTATTTCACTGACAGCTCCTTTGATCAGTGTTGCATACGATTGGAAGAACTGCGAAGGAAAAACTGACATAGAGTCAGTCTACAGCATGTACTATTTACCAACAATTTCAAAAGCATGACAGTGGGACATACTGCTTTTACCTCTCCTATTTTGCTGATTTAGGTGGTTTCAGTTTGTTGTTTGAACAGTTTGTAGAAAAGTCCACCATGAATTATTTGGTAACCATTTCATTTGAAGGAGAAGAGAATGGTCATGTCACTCCTAAGTTGCATGGATGCATTTCATAGAATCATAGAATCATAGAATCATAGAACAGTTTGGGTTGGAAGTCCAAACTGAAGGTCATTTAGTCCAAATGCTCTGCAGTGAGCAGGGACACCTTCAGCCAGATCAGGTTGCTCAGAGCCCCATCCAAACTGACCTTGAATGTTTCCAGGAATGGGGCTTGGAACATTACAAGTTAAAAAAAGACAAACAAACAAGTATTTAGAAAAGTTAGAATTTAAATTTCTATTTGATGTTTCTTTTTTATATGCTTTTGTGAATATTTATGAATTCCAGTTTCAAAATACAATATTTTCCTAGAGACTAAGTTCAAAATTTGCATGGCTCATACACTGCTAAGGCTTGTAAATAGACTTTTAGGACTCACGGCAGAAACAATTGTGGGTCCTTCAACTCGTATTTTGTCTTAACTGTCAATCTTTCTCTCTTTTCTTGGCAAGTGCTTTCTCACACAACATTCAGAGGCAGCAATATCTCTTTTTTTGCAGACTTGCAACAGAGACAGAGGTGTGGAATAGTAAATAGCACACAATAAGGCTATTCCAGCCCCCTGGTAATCTGATCATGTTCTCTACTGCCCTCTCTATTCCCTTGTGAGGTAGGGCACTTCGCGTCTGCAAGTGAATCAGCAAGGACACTTACATGTAGAACAACCTTCAGCAGAGGACTGGGTCTATGAAATACTTTCTAGTTTCCTGCAAGGACACTGTATGTGCATCTGTATTACAGAGTATTAGTTTAACACACAATGCCAAAGGGGACAAAAAATCTTACCCCAGCAGATTTTATAAATACACCTTGTAAATGAAATTTTAGTGTAAACAAAATAAGAGAGTGACTTAATTCCAAGGTCCAGCCCAGAGATCTCACTAGCGTGGTTAAGAGACTTAAGCATGGTTATGTCATGCTCAAAACCAGAAAAATTAAACAAGCTGTGGGTAAAGTATTGCCTGGAACAAGGAATCTGGAAAGAAACTCTTAAAATTTCTCTAATCATAATGACTTAGCACCTTCCACTAACAATTCCTTGCACCTTGGATGTATCAAACATCCTGGGAGCTGCCTATGCGCTCCCACTCCTACCCAGTCACAACAGAGTAACACCATGATGAGACAGAAAGTAGCAAAAGACATTTGAAAGCAATAGCTAAGATTAAACTGATTCTGAATGTTTCCACAAGTGTACCACTTGTAAAGCACTAAATAGAACAGTGTCTAACAAATGTTTCAGCAGGCGCCCTGCACATCTGGGTCCTGTGCATACAACAGACACTGGTGGCATTTAGATTTAGTTTATACCCAAATAATGATGAGGGTTTCCGATAACCGTCAACCATTTTTAGACTCCATCAGGAAAATAAATCTTCATCTTCTTTACATGCATCTTGGAGACAGTGTAAGGTGGTAGAGACTGAACTACCTGACAGCTCAAGCATTCTCGTCACAAGACACAGCATCAGATGTTGTTTTGATTTAATTTCCCAAAAAATGGACCTGAAACTTGCACTGGAGGTTCTACCCATTCTGCAAGAGGTAGGTCCTCACCCATTGAAATCCCTGGACTGTAACTATTTGCTGGCAGCCTCCTGCAGAACAGAGAACTTCAACTGACTTCCATATAGGTTAAAAACAGTATGGATGTTAATTACATTTGATAACTATTACTTGGAAGTGCCTTATATTAGTACTCTAGATGCTCACTAGTTCTTCTGCAATTCTCTGAACCATTGTGTCCCTTCTCCCACAATTTGCCAGTGCAGAAGGCAACATCGAATGAAATACATTAGCCACAGCTGTGATGAGGAAACTTGGCCATCCTCTGGCCTGGTTCTAGTATGAAGAATAATACAGCTTAGATATACATAGTGACTGTTATGGTTTGATCAGAACTGTAAGAAGGATGAAAAGTACTGGGCAAGAACAAAAAATTAAAGTTCTGCTATATGAGGCCTTTCTCAAATTTTTGCCATCTCTCAAATCAACGATAAGAACAGCACAGTTGTGTATGGGCCCTTTTTTAAAGCAAACAATGCTTCTAACCACATACAGAAGTCCAGAATACACTGATGTTGCCTCATGGGGTCCCTCCCACAGGAGACAGTCCTCCACAAATTTCTCCAACGTGAGTCCTTCCCATGACTGACAGTTCTTCACAAACTGCTCCAGCCTGGGTCCTTTCCACGGGGTGCAGTCCTTCAGGAAGGGACTGCTCCAGTGTGGGTCCCTCATGGGGGGACAGGCACAAGTCCTGACAGGAACCTGCTCCAGCGTGGCCTTCCCATGGGGTCACAGCCTCCTTCAGGTCTCCACCTGCTCCGGTGTGGGATCATCCACAGGCTGCAGGTGGTCATCTGCTTCACCATGGACCTCCATGGGCTGCAGGGGGACAGCCTGCCTCACCGTGGGCTTCACCAAGGGCTGCAGGTGAATCTCTGCTCCAGCACCTGGAGCACCTTCTCCCCCTCCTTCTTCACTGACCTTGATGTCTGTAGAGCTGTTTCTTTCACACAGTCTCACTCCTCTCATGGGCTGCAATTGTGCAGGTTGGTTTGGGTTTTTTTACTCCCTTCTTAAATGTTATCCCAGACGTACTACCAGCTTTGGTGATGGGCTCAGCCTTGGCCAGCAGCAGGTCCATCTTGGAGCCAGTTGGCATTGGCTGTGTCAGACATGGGGGAGGCTTCTGGCAGCTTCTCCCACAGAAGCCATCCCTATGCACCCCCCGCTACCAAAACCTTGCCACGCAAACCCAATACAAGTACACAGAAAAGGGTTTTATGAACAGTGTTTAAAAACATGAATTAAAACTTGTGAATACTTGTGTTTTGCCTCTGCCACATACTAGGCTCAGGAAGCCCGCCTCCTCTCTTACTCCAGAAGTAGCTGTCTGTTCATTCAGAGACCTTTAGGAGCCTTGCCCTTTCCACAGGACTTGTCAAGCACCATCAGCCAGTAGTGAGTAAACTCCTCTGCTCAGTTATCTCTGTTGCTAATCACATAGCAATATTCATGATGTTGACCTTGGTAAAATTATTTCTGTTAAAAATAAAGCAGTGGCAAGCATCCCACACCATTCCTCACTAAGTCTACTTCAAATTTCTTTGCAGATATCCATTTTGTCTTTTTTGGTTCATATATATGTACACATAGGCCCAGTCATCTATCTGCTGAGATGATTCTGTCAAGTGCTGCTCATCCTCCTGTCTATTTTCAAGAGCAAACAAAAACTCACTTATCCTCTCCTTCAAAAAACATGGAATGAAAAACAATGCAATTAATAAACTGCTATATCCTAACAAAGAATTAGAAGTGTTGCCTTTTTTTTTTCAGAAGATAAAATGCTGTGACTTACTGGAAATTCCCTATTCTGAAGTAATTACAAAGCTAGTAGTTTTTTTCAATACTTCAGACAGGATAAAAAATAGCTCATGTAAAACATAGCAAATAGAGCTTATTGTACAATGAAAGAGAAGACTTTGAAGAGAATCATCTTTAGATTTAATCATTCAAAGCAGGATTAATAATATGTCACTGGCTGCTGAAACTAACAGAATAACAAATGGTAATTAGCAAGCAATCTTTCAGCATTATTCATCAATAACAGCACAGTTTTATAAGGCCCCTGTGTACCTTTTGTCTGATACTGAAAAGCTTCAGTGTCCAAAACAGCCTATAAAATTAAGGTTTGATAAAATTTAAAAGAAAACAACAAAACCAAAAAACCCGATGCCAATGTCTTTAGTAGGTACTGGGTTGGGTGACCTTTGTGAGGGAAGCATTTGTGCAGTAGGACTGCTGTATTAATTGTTACAGCTATTGACTGCGAAAGTAATTGGTGCTTAGGGCAATTAATAGCTTCCAGAGATGACCTATACGTGAAGAAGTATTGAAAAGTGCAATAGAAACATATGGTTAGATACAGATTTGGTGAAGGAAAAAAATGCAGTGGTGATTAATAAATAAATAAATAAATAGTGAGATACGCTAATATTCTTTTTATCAGTTTTGGAATAGCTTGTTTTAGAAAATTCTTTAAATATCTCAATTTTTCTAAGTGAGGATATCCATCAGCATCATCTGAAAATATATTCTAAGATAAAATATCTTGTTTATATTTCTCATCTGCTATTCATAGGCTATCTCCAGTAAGAAAAAAACACTCACAACCTATTGCTTCCTCATGATGGAGGAAGGAGCTGGCAATAAATATTGTCACAATGAGATCATCTGTCCTTTTAAATCCCAATTTACAGCTCACTATCTGTCCAAGTGTAGGTATAACTAAAGATAGAACAGGTCCAAGTACAGCAACATGCATGTCCAGAAGAAGATTTTTCTAAGACGAAAGCTAAAATGCTTGTAGAGTTTATCTTTACTCAAGAGTCTCATAGTTCATCAAGGCTTCCATTTACTGACAGTGCCAATGTAACACCACTCTTCAGAGCAGACTGGGATCTCCAGTAGCGTCTGAGAGGGAAGTTCAGTCATTGCAGCAGTGCCATCCTTAACCCCTCCATGGATACTGTCAGCAAGACAGCAATTCATCTAACATAGGCCAGGCAGCCAGCAGTTGCAGTTGCTTTACTAAAAAATACTGGTTTTGATGGAAAGTTGAGTTCTGTATTGTGTGGTCTCTAGCTTAAGTCAAGGTAAATGCTAATGAAAATTGTGCAAACACACCAGGCCCTACTGATTTGCATTTGTTAAAGCTTTCCTACCAGCCTGGATCCATAACTGCCTCTGAGACTCATCTTCCTGCTCCCTGGAAGAAACTCATCAGCTCTGATCCAGATTCCTTCAGCCCTGACCCTTTCCCCCATCAGCTGCTTTTCTCTCTGGACAAACCAGGCTAGGCATTTCCTACTCACTTCCAGAGCCAGGGAACTTTCCTCACAGGAAAGTGGAGGAATTCCTGGTGCCACACACCACTGAATATGATGGCTCAGGTAAGTGCTTCAGCTTCTGACATAACTCATATCCTACAGAGCCTACCACTAAAAAAGTCCAAATACCACTCCACCATCACACTCTTCTGAAGATAACTGAAGCATCCTTGGTTCAATTAACTTCTCTGAATAGAGGCATCTAATATCCTAGGCTGTTCCAACCCACTTCCAACTGCCTCTCTGTTAAAGTGCAAGTCTTCCAGAGGTCCAATATCACATCTAGCAGATTTATTCCAAAGAGTCTAAATTCTGTAACAGATGGGCTGGCCTCACTTCCATTCATGGAACTGGCTCCCCTCTCTGAGTCTGCATATCATTCACCAGCACACGCATGGAGAGTGGAGCCAGTTTCTTGAACACAAGCAAGTTTAATACTGGATGGGTCGCTAATCCTTAAATATGCTCATGACTTTTCAGTCTGACTCAGTGTCAATATAAAAATACATGAATCTGCCAGACTGAAACCCTCCCACCTCACTCAAAATTCAAGCAAGAAGACAGGAATGGAAAGGATAGGATGACATGTAGGCTCTGAAGGACATTATTGGGCTGTGTTACACCCAGGTGGTGTGCATGTGGTGCCAGGTGCAGTATTGTTGCTCAGAAAATGAAAAATTAAGACTGTTAGGTTTTTCATAGTTTAGCAAGACAGTGAGACTATGGCAGGCAGTCAAGTTAACTGCAAACGACTCAGTCACAGTGGTCCGAGAACCTGACTCACCATCCGAAGGATTTTAACTAACCATCTGCAAGCTTCTGACTCATTGCAACTGAGGAATAAAACCTATATATTTAACTTAGCTTAATATGTTTTGCTTTACTGTGGCTCCAAGTTAGGAGTGTATACACAGGCCAGGCTAAGGCAATTCAACTTTCCATCTGCAGATTGACCATCTGTTCAGCCGTTAATACTTTCAGACATTCAGCACAGCCTACCAGGAAAAGTTTATAAAATATTTTGCTCCCTAAGCATTTTGTTTTCATTTTATACTCTGAAAAACCAAATCAAAGATATCTCCTAAGTCTCAGACTCCTAACTGGAATGCTATGGAAAGCTGTTCAATTTGCAGAGAGAGGTTTGAGCTGCTACATTGTTTTCCATTGAATATTTTGCTGGCAAGATTTTGACTGCTGTTTGTAAATCCTCACAAGCTTAATTAGCTCGAGTCAAGTCTAGATTTCTTTGGTTCAGTGAGTGTTCTTGAATAAGCAGCAGAATCTTAGTGAACTGTGGGTTTATATAGCACAGCTCCCTTTAGAAATCGATTAAAATTCCATAATGGGAGTAGTGTTACATGATATGTTTGCAAATGTCCAGACTCAGATATTTTGTTAAAGTTCTCTTGGTATAAAACACCTCGGATACATAGAAGCATACAACAAATTTAGATTTTCACATTTCACATTACTAAACATTCAAAGGTTAGACTCTATTTTTGTTCCCAGAACAGTTATTTTAACTGTATTCTTCCTAAAAATATGTTTAGCATTAAAATCAAAGCCAAGACACTGAGAAATATTTTCTTTCCAGGTAAAAGAACGTTTTCCTCCCAAAACAAACATTCACTCAGGCACAAAGAGAAGAAATTATTGGCTCCTCAGACAAAATGTGCAGCCTTAGGCTATTGTGCCTTTTTGTTCCATTATGTCTGCAGCAAAGCTTAAATTGACCAGTGATAAAAACACACTTTTTATTTTGTTTATGATCAAGCCAAAGTATTTGTCTACATTAATGGATAAAAAATACTCGCCTAATGCAGTTTCAGATGTACTTGGTAGTTTTGGATTGCTTGAATATGATTGATTTTCCTGTTTTATCCTTATCTTCCTCAATAAAATTGTAATGTGGACATATATCAGCATAATTCATGTCTGGCCATTCTCAGGGCTCTAAAGAGTTCTATAATGTTTCCCCTGAAGTCAGCATATACTTTACCAGATCAGCCGTTTGATGTTTTTATGTAAAGCTTAAGGATTCCTTTGCCCAGTAAATTCCTTGATGCTAGCACCTATTTGACAGACTTGTGTCACTTTGGCAGGTGTCTAATTGTATTACAGAGACCAAAACCAAAGAATGATCCTCAAACTTTACAGTGAAGGAAAAATAAGAAATGGGAAAATCAGATTAAGAAGCACCTAAGCAACAAATAATAAAATGACATATCATAAAATGAGCTATCTATCTTTTGGATTTTTTTTTAATGTATAGCTGTTGGTTGGGGATTTTTTCCTTTGTACCAAGGAAAAGCCCAGCTTTTGGAGGTACTCGAGAAAAACAATATATGGAACACAGGAAATGTATGTGTGGTGGGTAGAAGGGGCTCACAGCCAGAGGGGACCATTCATGGTAGAACATGATACCCCCACTACCTACAAACTAGCAGAGGACAGTCACAGTCCTGTGGCTCACATTCTGCAGGGGATCTGGTGAATACTTTGAAATTATTGCCTACCCTGAAAATGTAGGGCATCTAACTAGCAGGTTAGTTCAGTCTCCACTTGAACCGCTGGCTTCCTTCAGGGGTTTACCAGAAGGGGAGCTAAACAGAAGCATCTAAGCACATGGGAGCCCGCTGTTATGGAGCTTAGAGCAGAAGCAGCCCATCTCATCTGTGGATGGGTGGAGAGAAGCCCCATGTCTTAGTTGCTGTTCGTCTCATAGAATCAATAGAACTGCTTGGTTGGCAAGAGCTTTGAGATCATTGAGTACAACTGTTCCTATCCACTACTAAACCATATCTTCAAGCACCTCATCTATCCGTCTTCTAAATACCTCCAGGAATGGTGACTCAACCACCTCCCTAGGCAGCCCGTTCCGTGCCTGAAATTTTTTTTCCTGACATTCAATCTGTACCTCCCGTGGCACAACTTAAGACCATTGCCTCTTGTTCTATCGCTAGTTACCTGGGAGAAAAGACACACACCTGCCTCGCTACTGTAGAACACATTCCACAAAAGACATGATAAAGAAGCACAAATGTTTCATGGTAATTAATTCTGAGACATACTTCCTTCAATTTGAACATGCTCAGCTTGTGGATCACAACCACAGGCCGGATTTGCAAAGGTCCTCTTATGCTCAGTGGTGACAGGGGAGAAAGCAATTGTGAAACTTCTGTGCTGAAGGCAATGCTGAGGATGAGGAGTAAGTTGAGAGACCAGGACAGAGCCACAACACTGATATCAAAAATGGCCACCAGGTATATCACAAGGTCTGCTTTTTCTTTGCATTTTTGCATTGGTAGTTTTAGGATTTATGGGTTTTGTGCTTTCTTCTGGAAGATGAAAGCTATCTTTGGAGGTGATGAAGATAAAAGATTTCCTTGAGCACAAGCTGTCACAAAAAGTTACTCAGGACAAAGACCAAATATTATGTAACAATATAAAATCTGAAGGAAATGTCAGAACTGCATCACTTTTTGGAGGGCCTCTCTTGCCTGAGGGAGCCCGATGGACCAGTTGTTTGTGCTTGAGCTCCCTGCCACTTCTTTTGCCAACACCTTCCTCCCAAGGACAGTGTCTTTCTGGACTTAATACACACTTGAACAGCTTCAGCCTTCTACAGTCTATCCTGAGCTGCGGATGACTGCTCCAGCATGTCAGGCAGGATCTTGGACCAGCCACAGCTCCTCCTCAGTGGCTTAGCCTCCACAGACTGTTTGGGCACCCAACTGGAACAGTCCTTGGGAATCCTTGTCCATATTGCCATGTCCTGGTAGCGTCCCTGGTTAAAGATAAGAAGAAGAGATTAATATTCTGTCCTTTATTTTTCAGAGCTGTCATTTCTAGCGTGGTGTCTGCAGGGACTACTTCTCAGCATAAAATATCAGGAGGCTACGCAGTCCCCGTTAAATTTCCTCTTGGTGGCAGAAGGGACCCTGCTAGGGGAAGGCAGAGTAGCAGGCTGCCAGGACCAGCAGTCTGCCAGCTACACAGCTCTTCGAGGTCCTCCATGAGAAAAGCTTCCTATGCATGCAAGTTAAGTGTCTCAGCATAATCTCTTTTGCCAGACGTTAACTCATCAGCCCAGCCAGAGCTATACCATTTGAGCTCACTCACACCCTCCTCAGGCTCTTTCCAGCTACTGCTACAGTCTCTGTTCCTCTGCCGAACAACAGCCACGAACTCAGGCAGTCACTGTCCTTTTCCCACAAGCATTGGATGGTGCCCTCCCCATGCTGCCTGTGGCTCTGTTCAGATTAAATGGCTCCTGCTACACAGCATCCATTTCCTCGTGGTGGAACACGACCTGGTGTCTAAAAAAGGAGAATATGGTTGTATGACTTGTGAAGAAGAGGAAAAAGATAGTCTGGTGGACATGTATGCTGGCACTGTACCTCCAGAAGAGGGATATTTTATCCAGGCAAAAAAAAAAAAAAAATTCTGGACTTTACAATTTGTTCAGTTAAATTATTATTATTATAACCTTCCCTGTTTTACTGTCCCTCTCCAATATTATGCCTCTGTCTCCCATTCACTGCTTCCCCCTTACATGTTCCATGGGTGGCTGATGGGCAGTGTGTGCTCACAGGCACATCCAAGGGATTAAAGATGTTATAAATCCTGGAAAACAAAACCAAATATGCACATTTGCTTCCTGGTTGGACAGTTAGGCACCCACCTTCCTCTACTATAACACCTTACATGCAATTAGTAGCTTTTTATAACACTGTAACATTACTAAGATCTGTATGTGCAAGAACATATGAAACCCACTATCTTTTGTTGTAACACAACTTTCTGTGGTTTTTAGGAGTGACAAGTAACTGTAAATCTGTTATGTTGAGGGTGCCTTTTGCAACACACCTCTAAATGGTCCACTGGAACAAAAATATGAATATTCAGTTTACAAAGATGAAGGCACTTTCAGGACTGTAGGTTATATTTCTTGGTATGGCTATAACTAAATGGAGATGAGGCATTTTTAAAAAGCTCAGTAGAGAAATTACATTTAGCTGTCTGTGCTTTCCTAAAGACTTTACCCTACTTGTGGCCAGAATTTAGACTACCAGCAACTCATACACGGTTTACACATGGCAAAGATCAGAAACCAGCTGAATTATGTTGTTGGAAGCTGAGCTAAAAAACAAATCTATTTAATGAGCTTGAAGAATGGCCCATACTTGTTCAGAGAATCCTGCTCTTCTGTCTCCTTGAAGGGTTTGCAATTGCCCTGGCAGATTGATCCCTACCCTAGCTCCAGACTAGGCTGGATTATTTGAAACAAGCAAATTTCTCCCCCATTTACACCAATGTGCACCAGAGCAGGTGAAGCCTGATGGTGGGACTTCCTGAGCAAAATGAGCTGAGGGCTGCCCTGGCAACTGCAACAGTACTGCTGGTTCATCAGTTGTGTGACATTTGCAGTTATTAAGATAGCAGCAGGTCAACACTTTTTGGGAGACCTTCCTTGGGGATGGATCTCATTGCCCATCTCCAAATGACACTCTTCCATACAAAAAAAAAAAAAAGCACAAGGTCTTGTGAACAGGTGTGCTTTGCCTTTTACATATCTAACACAACACACTGCCTTCCCTCCATTCATCTTCACTTGCTTCTTTTTTATGGAACTCCTTGTTCTCTTATCTTAATTTTTCCCTGCCTTTAACCTTTTGCCTTGTTAATTGATTAATCCTTCTTTGTCTCTCTTCCCTTCCCTCCTTGCCTCCTCTTTGACAGAAGGTGTCATGCTGCTCGTCCTGGGAGCATCTACCAGGTGACTGTGAAAACAAGCTCTGGCTTGTAGACTGCTGGAGGAAATGACAGATGTCCCTTCCAAAGTGACTGCCACACAAGTGCCAAAAAATAGAGATGAAAATCAAGTCATTTTCAGGCAGAAAGGTGTCATCTTACCAGGACCTGGAACAGTTAACAGGAGTCTGTATGCAGTAGAAGCTCAGGCTTCTTTCTGCTCAGGCTGTTCCTCTGGTCTGGCAGCTCTTCTGCAGCAGCCTTCCCAGGTACATTTCCCCTTGACAGACTGAAGATTTTGCTTCACGATATCAAAATGTGACCTGCAGCAGGTTGCACAAATAGGGCGTTGCACAAATAAGTACTAATATCTTGCTATTTTCATAAACAGGTTTCTGAAATGCCTTATCAAGATCAGCATCCTCCTCCCTGCTCTGCAGAGAGAGAGACTGACACACAGCACAGTGCAGTGACCAGCTCTGTGTCACACAACAAAGCAATGACAGAGTCTATACCTCATGTCCCCAGCCAGGCCTCTACCTGCTCCCCAATAATTATTATAATGATACTTGTTTTTTCAATTGTCTTCTACAGAGGCACCCTTCAAATACTGTGTAATCTAACTAGACAACAGTAAATAGTCTAAATGGCCACCCTTTCCTAGAATCACGTGACAGCAACATGGTGCTTCTTCTTGACAGGGCTAAAACAAACATTTTTGCTTCCAGTTGTTACTCTTCTGTTGTTTTAATAAAAACAGTGCTTTATAAATAAGAAGGGTCAAAGTCAAGACCTGAAATCCATTTGCTGGATATGAATTCCCATGCCCCCTCCATCAGTTAGGGCTGTTTTGACACACCTAACTAGAATGATGACTGGATTGGTTTGGTTTCAAACACCTGCCTTGAGAGTCTGAAGAGCTTAAGACTGATTAAAATTTACACAGAAGTTTTTAAAGCCACTAGAGCTGCCAACACCTTAGAGATGCTTTCTGTTTCAAAGCTTACATGTATTTTTGGTCCAGTAAGTGGTATAATGTTATCTGCTTTACTTACAAATTATTTGTATTAATACTGGATGGTGTTAAGTGTTGCATTTACTTTACAACTGAATGTTGTAAAACAACAGGAAAGCAAGACCAGATCTGAGAGCCCTTACACTCTTAATAAAGTTTTCTATGGTAGCTATTTTATGCCTCATAACTGTAAAGGAGAATAGGAATAAGAGTGAATGAATCTTTCATACACTCCAGTTCTGGAAAGCACCACTCTGTTCATCTAGTTTGGCCTTCTTCAGCTGAAAACAAAACAAAAATAGCAACAAAACCCCCAGGCCATAAAATTTCACCAAGATGCTGCTTAATCAAACCCATAACTTTGGCATACTAATGCCAAAATAAAAAATAAATTCTGCTAAGTCTGCATTTTACAATAACTCAGCTGTGGGAAAACATTTTTTTCCTTGATATGAAGTATTTTTAAAAGGTTTGTATACCAGCTCTTTACCACTTCTCCCTACATGTTAAGCCTTGTCTTTGGACTATCACACAGGAAAGGGTGCTGTGCTACAGCACAGCCTTACCATTTTTTGCTTCCTCAGGACTCCTCTCTAACACCCAAACATCTGAAGATCCCTTCGGGCAGCTCTGTGCTTGTCAGAGCAGTACAAGAAACCATGAAAAGTCCAGATCTTCAGATTTATAAAAATTTTTGCACATACCAATATCAGCTACATCAGACTAGTGAAAACACATTATAGATATAGCCTGCTATGGGAAAAGTTGGGCTTGTATATGGTGGCTGTGTCTTTGAAGTGGTTAGGCAAGTTACCAACTGGTCCCTCAGCCACATGCCCCACAGGAGTCTGCAGCTCGCTCAGCCGTGTCAAGTGAAGGGAGAAGGCTCTCTAAGACAGGTCATGCTGAAACACAACCCTAACACTTTTACTCTAGTAGATAGTTTGAGCACTACTTCTTTTTTCTTTTGCTGCAAAGCCAATTTAGAAGATTTTTCCACTCCCTGTCCCTCTTTTCTGGACTCCAGAAGCTATTTCCTTCACTCTTCTGCAATGTTTTGCTGAGGCAATTGTTTAGCATGTCATGCTCTAAACCATATTAGTAAATTGATCCAGATTAAAAATGGATCTAAATTAAAAACATAACACAAATAGACATTTTTTTAAAGCCTGGTATATCTTATGGTCTGGCATGCATGGCATCCACAGAAAAAGTTTTATCAGAACATTAAAAGAGTGCTGGTGAACTGCAGAACACAGGTGGGAAGGAGAAGGAGAGCTATGGAAAGATCGGCAGCCTCTTGGCAGGCAGAAATAACACCCATGGGATGCCAGCCCTGTCCTTGGGCTCCCTGTGGTCTTCTGAAAGAGGCAGTCCTGTCCCTAGAAGCTCCTGCTTCTCTTTTCTTCCCACTTTCAGATGTTTACTCCCCCTCCACAGTGCCAAGCACTTGTGGAGCTGAGTTGGGAGCTCAGCCAGGCAACTCTTCTGGGTCAGAAGTAATCCCTTTGTACCCAGGGGCAGGAACTCCTAAACCAGCACGTTTGCTAAAGAAAGTATGAAATTATTATAACCTGTATTTGAGAATCTGTGTGTTTTGTTAAGCCAAATAATTCTAGAGATTTAAAGAGCAGTCAGGCAAGCAGCTCAGCTGGCAGTGACCTCCAGAAAGGGAAGGGGAAGAGAGACTGGAAAAAACAGCCAAGATAAATACTACACCTTGAGCACAGTCATGTCAAACATTTAATAAATAATATAACATCCTTTCCACCTTCATTTTCTTTTCCTGTCACTTCCTTGTCAGGCTGACAAGAAATAGCAAGTATATTTAAAGACAAAAGTTCAGGCAGATTCAAGTTAGTCATATCCATTTACTTAATTATGGTACTGACACCAGCTGATCAAAATCAGGTGCCTGAATCTGGGCCCAAGGCTAATTATATCAAACAACACATTGAACAGAGAAGTCCAGTTGCTCATAAAAGGTAGTTTCCCACACAACACACTCCTTTCTGAGAATATAGAATCATATCATAGAATCATAGAATGGCTTGGGTTGGAAGGGACATTAATGATCATCTAGTTTCAACTCCCCTGTTTGCCAGCCACTAGATCAGGCTGCCCAGGCCCCATCTAACCTGGCCTTGAATGTCTCCAGGGATGGTGCATCCACAACTTCTCTGAGCAACCTGTTCCAGTGCCTCATCACCCTCTGAGTGAAAAATATCCTCCTAATATCTAACCTAAATCTCCTCTCTCTTAGTTTAAAATCTTTTCCCCTTGTCCTATCACTATCTGCCAATGTAAAAAGTTGATCTCCCTCCTGTTTATAAGCTCCCTTCAAGTACTGGAAATCTGCAATGAGGTCTCCCCAGAGCCTTCTCTTATCCAAGCTAAACAAGCCCAGCTCCCTCAACCTTTCTTCATAAGAGAGGTTCTCCAGCCCTCTGATCTTCTCTGTGGCTCTCCTCTGGACCCACTCCAACAACTCTACATCTTTCTTGTGTTGGGGGCTCCAGGCCTGGACACAGCACTCCAGGTGGGGCCTCACAAGGGCAGAGTAGAGGGGGACAATCACCTCCCTCGCCCTGCTGGCCACCCCTCTTTGATGCAGCCCAGGGTACAGTTGGTCTTCCAGGCTGCAATCGCACACTGCTGGTTCATGTCAACCTTCTCATCCACTAGGACTCACAAGTCTTTCTCAGCAGGGCTGCTCTCAATGAGTTCTCTTCCCAGTCTGTACACATACCTGGGATTGCCCTGACCCAAGTAACTTGCAACTTGGCCTTGTTGAACCTCATCAGGCTCTCATGGGCCCACTTTTCAAGCCTGTCCAGGTCCCTCTGCATGGCATTCCTTCCATCTATTGTATCAACTGCACCACTCAGCTTGGTGTCCTCAGCAAACCTGTTACGGGTGCACTCGGTCTCACTATCCAGGTCACTGATAAAGATGTTGAAGAGCACCCGTCCCAAGGCTGACCCTTGGGGGACACCACTCGTCACTGGCCTCCACCTGGACATGGAGACATTCATCACAACCCTCTAGCTGCAGCCATCCAACCAATTCTTTATCCATTGAATAGTCCAGCCTTCAAATCCATATCTCTCCAATTTAGAGATAAGGATGTGGTGTGGAACCATGTCAAAGGCCTTGCACAAGTCCAGGTAGACAACATCAGTTGTCCTTCCTTTGTCCACCGATGCCGTCACTCCATTACAGAAGGCCACCAGATTGGTCAGGCACGATCTGCCCCTGGTGAAGCCGAATATGAAGAACATCTCTTTAAATACAAAAATGAAGAATACCTCTTTAAATACTCTGCAGAAACACATATTGTGTCTTACTTAAAAGAAGTGTGTCAAAATTATTGGTCTCAATAATAACACTTAGGGCGAATAGACATGAATGACATGAAAAGTTCTCAAACACTTGTCCTGTGCAATGTATCAAATTCCTTGTGTCTTTCAGAGTCTCACAGAACAAAAGCCAAGAGTGTCTATTCTACCAAGAGCCAATGAGTATCTCATTCACTTCCCAAAAGGTAAATATTTCCATTATTAAAAATCTGAAAAGGTATGTCATGGGCATGCTACAAGCAGTGTACAAAACATTGGAAGCTGCAAGATGGCAAGGAATTCTTGAAGCAGGAAGTGTCTGGAAAAATCAGCATGCTGCAGTAAGGGACAAAAAAACCCTAGCATCATCTCTAAACTCAGATCTGGTGACAGTAAACCAGAGTGTATGAGCAAGATATACCATCCAGATATAAGCGCAGACTTCAGTCCTCACAGTTCTTGTCCACAGCATGCTGAATTTATCTTCTGCCTACATGACATACATAGTACAAGTCATGGAACTTTCTGTGGGAATAGAAGAGTTGCAAGCTGTTTCAGGAGTCTTAAAAGGGCTTAAAATATAGTAGCTGAAGCATGTCCTTCTGCCCTTCCCTCTGATTTAATAGGGCCTTTTGCCCTTCAGTTTGAGTTACCTTGTGCAGTGAACAGATGGAATAGCAACGTACTTTAATTGAAATTACTTGGCAAACAGAAGGTTGCCCATTGCACTTTTTTTTACCACATCCTATACATCAACTGCTTTTTTCACCTCTGAACTATTAACATGCTTTTTCATTTCAGATGCCAGTGTCACACCTATGAAAATGGCCAGGAAGGACAAATGAGTAGTGACAGGTATACACTTAGACCTTTTATTCTGTCAAATTCGTTCCAGCAACATCTGATTTCCAGAATCAATACTGACTGACAGAACATCATTCTAGATATCAGCATCCTCATGAATCAAATCTTACTCCATATCACACTATATCTACACAGACAGCATAAGAAAAGCAAAACCTTGAGAGCTGCAATTAGGCACATCTATGATTGATGTTGCTAAGTTCACTGTACGCGCACGTGTAGTTGTTGAATAATTTGTCCTTAGCAGGCTTTCCAATTTCCAGGGGAATGCAGAAGCTTTAACCAATCCATCTACATGTTTGCAAGACTGGTAATACAAGCCTCTTTACAAGAAAATAGGTGTTTTCCCATCCTCTAGCTGACGAGTTATCATCAAGTTTCGAGCCAAGCAAAGACATTTCATGCCTGTAAATACTTCATGCTAATCTGTAGTGATGATAAGATTCTGACCTTGAATCAGTGTCACCAGTCACCAGCCAGTGGTAGCAGACCCATTTGTTCTGTAATTTGCACAAAAAGCCATATTTTTGTATGAGTTGAATGCTTAGGAAGACCTGCTGTTCTTGGACTAGGTGCAACCAGGATGTCACATTGGAGGTGGCAGTGGTATGCAACTTCCTCTTCCAAATCACTCATAATCTCTCTCCAGTGCCCTAGGAACCTAAATTTGCTAGATACCCTTCTGAGTGACTCCTCCAAAGCACAAGATGCAACATAATTAGGAATACTCAGCATCTATGCCTGAACCCCCACTGGATCTCAATTTCAAATTGAATTTGGGCATTGCCAGGCTGTGTGTGGAATTCCTATAGCCAAGGTCCTGCTGCAGAAAGGGCAGAATTAGGTATTCACTACACGATGTGCTGAGCCTGGGACAAGCCTAACCCAGCTGACTGCGGGATGACCTGAAATCCTGCCTCTCCACTGGGCCTGCAACCATTGCTTCAAGCATCTTCCCATGGCCCTAACCTGGTTAGAAATGCAAGACTGAAAACAACTCCTGGATTTTGGGTACTAAGCTGTTCTAGTGGTTGTTATTCATATCTTCCTGAAAGCCAAGGAGGCCAGGTCTCAGGGGCAGGTGTGTCTAATCACTATTCTAAGATAACCCAGTCTCCCACACAGGAGTATGAGCCTCGAACTGCAGACTCCAGAGTCCATTCAGGTGAGTTTCCCAAGATGTAGACATCCAAGTCCTTTTCTGGCTCTAGTAATTTTTTTATTTTATTTTATTTTATTTTTTTGTGAATGCAGCAATGAGAGAACCATGAAGCCTATTGTAAGCAAGGCCAGAATATATCTGTTAACATCTTTTCATTACTACATTCTTACATATTTGTTGAGCAAGAAAAGGTGGTTCCTTAAAAACTCTCCTGAGCATCTTAAAGTTTCTCATTTGTACTCAACATTAAAAAAAAAAAAAAGACTAACTGAAAAAAAGAGCAAAAGCAGTCATTGACTTTTCTGGGACTTATTTTGATTCCTTAGTGAGTGAGAAGGGTTAACTAAAGATGCTAGATTATTAACAATTTTCACCAAGAAATGAAAGTAAGCCCTGAGCTTGTATTTAGCCATCCCTGGTATTCAGCCAAAAAAAAGTAGCAGTGGCTTCCATTTAAGGTTTGGTGTCAGTTCTCTGGGTTAGATACTGCATTCTTGATAGTGTGGGCAGCACCAGTAAAATCAGCTCTTGTTATTCCATCTAAAAATACAGTCACTGCACTGAGACTAATTACTTGCATTCCCAGCTACCCAGGACATGTCAGGAGGACACTGAATATGTTGAATAAGCAATTCATTCCATGCTTGCTCTGAAAATGAGTGCCTTTTTAAAGGCGTGTGATTGACTACCTGGTTTTTGCAGCTCTCCAGCTATTCAAGAAGAAAACAGTGCTGTTATCTATTTTAAGCACTGTGTCATAGCAGACAATTGCAAACTATGTTAGGAAGCTGCAGTGCTGGCATATTCAGAGGTTCCACACAATTACTAGGGGCCACAGAGCTTTGATAATTATTTTCACTTTTCACCTGCTCAACCAGACTAGCTGAAAGAGATTAATTTCATGCTATAACTGAATTCCCAAAGGAACCAGAAGCCTCTGATTGCACACACTGCGGCTCACACACAGCAGCTTGTTCATACACTCCAGAGGGCTCTGAGGAATAGGAACAGCACTGCCACATAAATATGCGATTTACACCTGCAAAACAACGGGTAGCATTAACACGCTTGGAGATAAATCCTATAGCGACACACCACAGCAGACCTTTCATTTGTTCATTTTTACTGTTTTAACAGACAGCTTAATATAAAGAAAAGCTTTGTACTCAGTCAGGCAGCATATTTCAAAGCAAAGTGAAATTTCTATGCTGTGTAACTACATTGGGGAACTTGTCACTCCAGAACACCGAGGTGGCCAAAAGTACAGGTGAGTTCACAAGACACTTTGCGCAGGCTGAGTTCAGAGGTGGCGGCTCAACATGATGGTCTAGATGTAATTTCCTCCTCAGGAAGTTCCCTTAAGTGCTGGACCTGGGAAGAATGATCATGGAAAGGATCATTTGCAGTATATGCTGATTTTATGCACTTTCCTTAAGTGTTTGCTACTGCCTATTGTGGGACACAAGGCTCCTCAGGGCAGACTTCTGACTTAATCTAACATGGACATTCTTATGTTTCCCTGTACTTACCAGCACTGACTATAATTACTGGGTGACACAGATGTTGTACAGTTTTGCTCAAGATAACTTCCCTGCATCCGGTATCCTTCCTGCAACTGACTAAATTTCTGTACATGGGAGTCTTTAAAAGAGATATTGAGTGTGTTTACATAGGTTAATTGCAGCCAATAGGCCTGACCAGACCCAATCGAAGTGACTTCCTTCCCTGTCCTTCCTCCAATTTCTTGCTATCATCTGCCCAACAGGGCATATGCTTGTGTTATATTTCAGACAAGGTCATGTAATCTCTGCTTCCAAGAGAAGTATGGTTTGTACTTTTCTAAAAGGATATAAATAAGTGAGTTTGAGAACCTTTCTTGCACTGCTCAAAATACACATCAAAGGCTCTAGCAGAAAGCCTTGTTCCCCATTTGTTTCTTGTGAACTATATCAGGCCTAAGTACCCAGTTGTTAGGCTAAAAAGTTTTAAGAATGAATTCACTTGAAAATTTGACTGGTTGATGAGAAAGGATATTTTCCCCTGACTTTTCCTGTAGTGTACTGAAGCAAAAATGCAAAAAGGGTAACACAAAGAGTAGCTGCCTAGAGGGTAGGCAGTCTTTCTGGGCTTGTAAACCAGATTCATATCAAATCACTTGCACTGTGACTGACGAGCTGTTGTGGTAAGTTGGGTCTTAAAATGTACCAAATGCCTAGCAGTTCGCCAGTTGATTTGCAAGGCTTATAGGGCATGTCTTGAGCATCTTAAAAGAGACTCACAGCTCTACTCACTATTGTCATTTTAAACCCCAGTAGGCTAGGGTTCTAGTGTTATTTTTATGGCATTGGTTGACCCCTGCCAAATCATCCACATTCATACATTAGAGAAAGAGGAAAATATTACTCTTGGCTTACAAACATCAGAGAATTGGATATGTATTTACAGCAATCTTTAAGACATGTTTTGTAATATAATATACTCTGCAAAACTTATAGGACAACAATGTCATCCTGTTCTCAAGCCTTGACAGGATCATTACACATAGGTATTTCAGTTTATTCCACTTCCAAGAGCCTCCTTTCATATAATGGAGGACATTTCATTAAATCACAGCCTTCATGTGCCAACCATAAGTATCAGCTGGCTTCTATTTTCCTTGAAGTGCATTGTAAGTATAATACTAAATCCTTACAAATACCAAGAGATTCAGAGTCTGCTCCTGTAAGGTGCTAAATGTCTTCATTCTTTTGCAGGTCAAATAAGCCCCTTCTGTCTATCATCAAATGCAAGCTGAAGCGTTGCTTTCTCTTATTGTCATTATTTTTAAAAATGCAGTTGTAAGGGACTTCAGATATATAGTCAGCTCTGCTCTCTTACTTACTGGCAATTTGTCTGGATTACAGACTAACCTCTCTGCAGGTGGAGATGCATCATATGGCTCTGTGCAGAATGGGCTTAGTGCTAGTTTATTACCCCAGGGACAGCACTGCACGAGTGCACCTGTATTGCTCCACACACAGCCTGGTAGCAATGCTTTTGAGTGGAAGCAGTCCAGCTAGTAAACACTACTGCTCTGCCAGATTGCAATTAGCCCCCTGAAGAACCATGGAGCTGTCTTTGCTCAGAACTCCAAGAACTAAAATATTGAAAAGCAGTAGAGATACCACTGCATAAAAGACAACTAGGCAGCTAGAGCAGCTCCAAGCAAACAGGCTGGTGGCCTTGGGGCAAAAAGGAAGAGCTGGGGCAAGGAAGAAAGAAAAGTGACATAAGCAACAGGAGCTGTGACTGCTGACACCCGTGATGGAAGGAGGGAGGCTGCAAACATGGTCAGAGGGACAAGCTCTTCTGCACTCCATAAGGGTTTCTTAGCTTGGGTGCAGGGACGGATGGCAACAGCCTGGGTTCAGTATCTGAGCAACACACTTCTGAAACAAAAGCCTCCAAGTGATGTGACATGTAGTCACCAGAGTGTCTGTCTGATGTACGCTTTTGAGATCAAGACTGCACATCAAAGTTCAGTCGCTCCGAAGACTGCTACACCAGGCTCCATCCTACAGGACAGAGACTTTCAGAAACGTAGGCTTAGGGGCTCAGCCTTGTCCTTATTATGTCCTGTTGTCTGACTGAAAAGGGCTTCCCAATAAGCACATGGGCTTTAGGTTTTGGGGTGTCACCTACCTCTGCAAACGCTGAATCTGACTAGCACTGGGCTTCATATGCCACTCTGAGGGTCAAGGACCTATAAGTTGGCATTGACATTCCCTACATGCCTAAATTGTATTTTAGCTCTGGTTCCCACTACATGAAGCAAATGCATTGTGCTGTACTGACCATGCAAATATGTTTGCATCAGTTTAGAACTAGCTATTGACAGCAGCTACAGCTGATGGTGATGGAGTGTGTAGCCCAGTTTCAGCCCTGGCTCTAGCCTAATATCTTCTCAGGTGGCAGGAACTGCTGAGGTGAAAAACCCAGGTCTCCTTCTTCTCCAGAAAAGCTGACTTCTGGGGTGCAGTGGTCACTATGCAGAGGCTTTTTTGGCAACAACTTTTACTTCTAGAGGCTGAAGTCTGCCTAAGGTACTCTTTAACCTCAAGTTTGGATCTGATCAATTCCTTATCAATATCTAAGAGCTTCTTCAGTCCTGCTGGCAGTAGAGATTCTCCCCATTTTTGCTTATTTTCTTTATCTGTTTTGACAGTCCTGCCTTTAGGAGCTTGCACCAGGAAGACCAGTTTTGTTTAAGCATAGCGCACACATAATATGAGGGACCAGTGAGAACTGCTCTCCTTTCTCTACTAGGTTGATGGGCAGTGAGTCCAGTGATAGTTTTGTTGACGCATGATAACCTCCCAAAGCAGCAAGACTTGAAGACATAATGTAAATGGACAGCTGTGCCTGCTATCTTTTCAGCAGATGCAAACTTTAAACAAAGACAAAAATTAAAAACCGATAAAATTTGCAGATGAGAAGGGTTGTCATATAGGAGATATGGACTGCTTGATGAGAGGAGCCCTTTGCAAATGAAAAATGTCTGTGCACACTCAAGTTGTTCATTTAAGAAGGAGGAACGCAGGTGCCTTTGAATAGCTATGGGGCTACATAGCAGTGACTTCAAAAGATCTGGAGCCCGTAGCAGACAACCATTTATTGTTGAGCTCTTGCTGCAGTGCAGGTATGAGGATGACTAGTGCAATCTCTGTATTAGAAGCAAGGAGCAGAGCAGTCTGGAAAGTTCTGCAGTATGTTTTTCCATCCTGATTGAAATGCTGAATTTATCAAAACCAAGAGCTTCACGGAAGGATGGCCAGTTGAAAAAGTCAACTTGATTGATACATACACTTTGTCTGATAATTTGCTTTGTGAAAAATTAAGAACCCCCAAATAGAATACAACTAAAAATCTCCATATGGAACTTCAAATTTACTTCTGCTGAAGGAGAATCTTTCTGCATGCAGTTTTCTAAGGGAGTGCAAATCAGCAGTGGGCAGTGATCTTGCACCTGCATAAAGCATTAGTGTGGTTGGTACAGTAACAAAAGATAAAGCTTGGGTATCTGTATTTCAAAAACACATGCCATAAAATTGGAAAAACAAGTAATATGAAAGGATCAAAAAACGGCTTGTAGTAAGAAATGAAGGCTTTTATTCTGAGTGTTAAAATGAGCCGGAGGTGACTTGCTTATGGTTCCAATACTGCCATGGGAAAAAGCAATACTTGAAAGGCCCTGCAGATTAGGGTAGAAGAGCCCAACAGGAATCAATGGCTTGAAACTGAAGCCAGACAAAATCCAATTAGAAATAAGAAAAAAAAAAAAAAATAGGGAAAATGAGACAATGGGACAATATTTAAACAAATAGTAGTGGAAATCATGGATCCACAGTCTTTTGTTGTCTTCAGATCAATACCACATCCTTCTTTGGAACACAAGCTTTAGCCAAGCAGAAGTCCTTAGGATCAATACAAGGGTAATGAATGCAGTTTAATGGCCTGCAACACACAAGAGGTCAGACCAGATGATCTAGTGATCCCTCTGGATCTATAATCTAGAGACAGTCATGTAAGATCAAAGTGTACAGGGCAGAGTAATTAAATGAGTCAGGAGTATGTATGGCAGTCTTTGCTAGGACTGCTGTGCTACAAAATTATGAAGTATGGGACTTTGTTTTTCCTTTTGTGTCTGTCCCTCTCTTGATTTTGTTCCTTCATCAGAGGGTATTTTGTGGACAGACTGCATCACTGACTGTAAACATTCTTACAGAATTCTCTGGGTAGCCCATCACTGGGGTCATATTGGGACTTCTGTTATAACATTTATGGTCATAATTTCCAGGTAAAAGCCTGCTTTTCAAATTCCTTTTTTCCATGTTTGGTCTCGAGAGAAATTTTTAAATGATTGAAGGAGGCCAGTTGTCCTGGTTTTGGACTGAAATCAGAAGGAAAACCATTCATGTGTAAGAAGATACTTGGCATTCTATTTCACTGCCAATTCAAAAAGCCAAACTTGCAGGTGGCAGGTCCATGGAGGAAACCAGTGCTGCTGAAAAAAACTGCACAATGAAATAGGAGCAGAGGATCACTGGAGAGCAGTTGTGAATATTTACAGCACAGACTGCGTCCTTCTTTGAGTTCAACTACTGACAGTTTTGTGGAACAACAAATCTTTTTCTGTGAATTTTAGGCAGAATGATTGTGTAGGAGCATTTTCTTGATATTCCAAAGAAGAAACAAGGAACTCTAGAATTCAACTTGAATCAATGGGGACTGCAGCTGCGTGGTCTCACCTCTGAATAGTATCCTATGCTGTGAGGTCCTGATTCACCTAAGGATGAGTCTAAACAAGCTAAGCAGAGGTGCTTAAGCAGTTTTCACTAAAGATAACCTGACAAGACAGAGAGAGAGTTTGCGCATTGTATCTCTGTGGTATAGAAACCAGCTGAAAGATACCCATAGCCCCTCATCTTTTAGATTGAAGGCTGTCCTGGGTAAAGATACCACATGGTATACAGGAAGACAGGGCTTCAACTAACCGTCATGACGGCCTTCTGGTGTCACCATGTAACATTTTAGTAATTTAAAAAATAATTTTAAAACTGATTTGTACTGAATACATTGATTTGTTCTTCACTTCTTTTTTACTGAAAAGTTATTTACCTGAAGCCCTAGTAGAGAAGGTTTATGGTATGGGACATTAAGCAAACTATATCCCACTGAGAGGAGTAGTGAAATTACAACCTTACGTAGAGCTGACCATTCATTTCAGTATGCAAAGAGCAACTGAATTTCAGTATGCAATAATCGTGGAGGGTGTAATGCTACCGTTGTGAAGGATTCCACTTTTTGTAAAAGCAGCAGCTGGAAGTGATTTTCAGGTGCAAGACTGATTAAAGATACATGTGATTTAGTGAGCTACTTGCTTCCTTATGTGACCTTTGGCAGGCTACTTGAGATCAGAGCCATAAAAGACTGAGGCATAGCTATGCCAGTTGCTCAGCTCACAGAAGGGATTTCTCAAACCAGCTGTAGCACCTACCTACACTATCCACAAGGCAAGCAGCTGTCTGCCTCCTGTGAATCTCCAACTCTGAGCAGAGCTGCAACTGAATTAGGCAATGGGAAATACCAAAGATCTGAAGCTCTTCTACTAAATTGTAGCCTCAGGTTAAAACATCACCAGCACCTTCCTTGATTTAGATCCAGGGAAATCACCTACTCTTTTTATAGATAAGACAGAGCCAAGGGACACAGCAATGACACTGATAGAGGAATTAAGCAGAGCAGTCAGAAAATGAGAGACTCCTTCAATGCCTTCCTCTGCCAGAATGATTCAAACATGTGTATCTTAGCTGTTGTTTACCTGAGCCACCCAGCTGTGGTCTACTTGTGGTCCCTCTCTGTCTTTCCTGTCAGAGGTGGGGCTCTGTATTACAGTGAATGCAAACTTCAAAAGCAAACACAACCCTACAGCACAGTGAGAGGAGTGCCCCACTGGGTCCAGGTCCAGCTCCCAGCCCTCTTCTCTATTTTAGCCATGGCTACTGATGACAAATGTCCATAGGATCATTTCTAATGCAACCTCTTCCAGCTGTTCTTGAATGTCAGATGGTCACGGCTGCTGCCCATGAGGGTGCAGAACATGCCTAGCACAAGGCAGCCTGAGGTCCTCGAAGGGTGGGAACTTCCAAGCTGCCCCAGGGAGGAGATGACACCTAAGCCAGTCACAGCTTGGGAAATGATCGATCAGCAACAGACACCAGGCGTGCCACTGCCTTCACTGGCAACAGCGCTGGTGTCCACAAATTCCCTGATGGTTCAGCAATTGGGTGACTCAGTCTGGTCTTTAATGGAAATAAAACCTCATAATTGGATCTGTGCGTGGATCTGTCTCTTCCTCCCTCATAGCTTTTGAGCTGAACTTGATCAAATATCAGTCAAAATAGACAGAGAAATATAATATTCCAGCATAACTGAGCTCATAGGAGAAGGCAGCTGGGAAGAGAAGAGAGGAACTACTAGGTCTTTGGCGCATCATATTTTTTGCTTTATAAGAAGTCATACAGGTTTAAAGGTACTGATGTCTTCAAAACTGTTTCACATTCTGTGACAGAGAATATTGTTTGATACGTTGGTGTGATTTACTTGTATCCATCTCCTCTGCCAAAGGTATTGGCTTTCTATCACATGGAATTGGCATCTTCACCTCTACCTTGCGTGAAATATTGTATCTGCAGGTCTGGAAACACATGAGAGGAAATTAAAGGGAATATTTAATTAAGGCCTCCTTAGAATTAAACCTTGCCAGAGGGGTCAAGGAAAACAGGAAGAGCTTCTTCAAATACATGGCAGATAAAACTAACACCAGAGGCAATGTAGGCCCACTGATGAATGAGGTGGATGCCCTGGTGACAGAAGATGCAGAGAAGGCAGAGTTACTGAATGCCTTCTTTGTCTCTGTCTACTTTGCTGGAAGCTGTCCTGAGGAGCCCCATACCCCTGAGGTCCCAGAGGAAGTCAGGACAATAGAGAAGGTTGCCTTAGTTGATGAGGACTGGGTTGGGGGCCAATGAAGCAATCTGGACATCCATAAATCT
>NW_010311394.1:0-349 GCF_000700745.2 Antrostomus carolinensis
TTTTTCCAGTCTGTGGGAACTTCACCAGACCTCCAGGACTTCTCAAATATCATGGATAGTGGCTTTGCAACTTCGTCTGCCAGTTCCCTCAGGACCCATGGATGCATCCCATCAGGTCCCATGGACTTGTGCACCTTCAAGTTCCTTAGGTGGTCCCGAACCTGGTCTTCTCCTACAGTGGGTGGTTTTTGCAGTCTCCTGGACCCTTCCTCTGCTTTCTAGGACTTGGGCAGTGTGGCACGACCCCTTGCCCGTGAAGACTGAGGCAAAAGAGTCATTGAGCACCTCAGCCTTCTCAATGTCCTGGGTGATCAGATCTCCTGTTGCCTTCTGGAGAGAACCCACATTT
>NW_010311394.1:577-12500 GCF_000700745.2 Antrostomus carolinensis
TTTTTGCCTGCCTTCCTCTTTGTTGGGATGCATTGCTCCTAAACTTGGAGGAGGAGATCTTTGAGTATAAGCCAGTTGTCCCGATCCCCTCTTCCTTCCAGGAATTCATCCCATGGTACCTGACCAAGCAGAACCCCAAAGAGGTCAAAGTCTGCTCTCCTGAAATTGAGGGTTGTGAGCTTACAGTGCACCTTCTTCACTGCCCTGAGGATCTCGAATTCCACTATTTAATGGTCACTGCAGCCAAGACTGACCAAGAGCTTCACGTTCCCCATCAACCCTTTATTGGTGATGAGAACAAGGTCCATATGAGGATATGTTCACAGTTTATATACATATATGTCTTATGCAGGCTATAAATTAATTGAAGCTTGACAACAAAGCTGGTGAAGGGTCTAGAGCACGTCTTATGAGGAGCAGCTGAGGGAACTGGGGTTGTTTAGCCTGGAGAAAAGGAGGCTGAGGGGAGACCTTATTCCTCTCTACAACTACCTGAAAGAGGATGTAGAGATGTGGGTGTTGGTCTTTTTTCCCAGGTAGCAAGTGATAGGACAAGATGAAATGGTTTCAAGTTGCACAAGAGGAGGCTTAGATTGGATATTAGGAAAAATTTCTTCACTTGTCAAGAATTGGAACAGACTGCCCGGGAAAGTGGTTGAAGCACCATCCCTGGAGATATTTAAAAGACTTGTAGATGTGGTGCTTAGGGATATGGTTTAGTTGTGGACTTGGCAGTGCTAGGTTTATCGTTAGACTTGATGATTGTAAAGGTCTCTTCCAACCTAAATGATTCTATGATTCTATAATCAACCATCATTTTTTCCTAATGGCAATTTAATTGTGTCTTTTAATTATGCTTTATAACCAGATAGTAAACATATGAAATACCAATGATTCATGCATTCAGGGATTCAAGGACCTGAGGAAAAGTAACCTTGATGTGTTTGGAAGAGTTGTTTTGGAAAAAATAACCAAATGTTTCAGTTCAGAAATGTATATATTCATTTCAACCTGAGTAGTTTAGGAGGATATACACGCTCTGCAAGTTATTGTTTTTGTTTCTCTACCAGGAATACAATTTGGAAAACAAAAATATTCTGATTTAGGGTTAAGATATAAAAAATATCTAAGTAAGAAATCATAACAATGAGTTGCAATATTACAGAAATCTATGAAACTGCAGAAATGAGTACAGAATAATGAATTGCACAAGTATTATGCAGTATTAAGGGGTAACTGAAAAACTAAGAGACTTATTTTCTTTCTGCCTTTAAAAAAAAAATAAAACAGTTTCTATAGCCAGGTTTCTTCAAAACCATTTTATTTGTCTATGTATAGAGTTGTTGGATTACTTTTCTGGTTCCTTTTAGAATTGAAACCCACAAATATTTATGTATATTTCATGATCAATGCTTTCTTTGTGAAAGCTTCGAATACTACATATCCTAACAGCCCTTTCTGTCAGTCCAGTTTGTGTGTCAGTCATTTAAATCTTTCACTGTAGTTCAGCAATATTTGATTTCATAAATTCACTGGCACTATCAGTATGCATCCTTTCTCTTCTTAATGTAGATAATCAGTTACCCAAGAAATGACAAAGTTTCTTCCTCAAATGGATCACTTCTTGCCTCCTTCGGTGAAATCTATGCTGCAGTCCTACTAGTTCTAATTGAAGATAGATTTGGAAAAGCAGTCATCATTGTCTATTTGATAGTATATCTACAATTTTTTCTGGCTGATGTGCACTTTCCTTGACATGCTTAAAGCCCAGTTAAGGTGCAGATTAGTGTGTTAATATTTAAGCAATATTCTTTGCCTTTATGTGTCATCCATGTTCATTTCTCCTGATTCCCACTGATCACATATGGTCAGAAATAGTAGAAGGATGTATTCTGGTAGGTCTCTTCTCCTAGAATCTGTAATATGAGAAGGCTGCACAATTGTGAATCTTTTGCAATCTTTTCTCATTGGCAAATAGTTTGTAGAAGAAGCTGAATCACTTCTCTTAGTGATAAACTCCTTCCTAACCCCTTCAGCTTCTACAAATATCAAAGAAATTCTATGATAGTCTGTATATTTCAGCTTCTTCCAGCTTATTCCCCATTAAGGCTGTTTGTGTATTTATAAAATAAAAATTACATTAAATGTCACTTTTATATCTGATTCCCCAAGACAATTTGTCAGTGTAGGGAGGTATGACCCTCCCTCAGACAGAAAAACAAAGAAAGAAGAAAAGAACTTTCATTGGTTGTGGCATAGTATTACTTGTACACTTTCAGGTATGCAAAGCAAGACAAGACAAAACAGCTCTTACATAATATTACTGGTTCATTCTTTTTCTATTATTCGGAACGATGTGCAATATATGGTTAATGGTAGGAGACGGAGAGCAGTCTATTGTTACTTGAACTTGCATTCTTCTTCTAAGGAACTATATGAAAACCTAATGTCATCTGGATATCATAGCAGTCCTTACCATATAATTACATGGGACCAACATTACTTGATCAAAGTAAAAGAGAAAGCTCTTATTTTATTTATAAGCCATCTGCCACAAACCATTATCATTTATTTAGGCTCTAAGTTACAGTTTCCATTTTAATAGCTCTATTAGTGTTTGGGTGGTTTCTATGAAGATTATTCAATAAACATTGTCCAGAAGAAGCTAGATACTTTTAATGCATAATCCTCTGGAATGTTTATTAAACAATAACACTGAACCTTTTGACAGTTTTATGTCCAAGAATGTTGTAACATTATTATGCATCCCACCAGAAATTCTGCATGACTGAAAACTCCTGTGCAATGCAATCAGTCTTACCAAAAGCAGATGCAGCTGAATTAATAACAGGCACATCAATGCACTACAGAAAGTCGTATAACGGAAGGAGTGGGATGGAGGGAATAGAATGAAGAAAAGAATTCTGTTTCACTTTTTGCAAAAAAAAAGTAACTGAAATAAGAAGAAACAGTAATATAAGGATCTGAAAATCCAAATGTAAAATGTGGATTCACCTGAAAAGGGTATTTAATTATGCATTATATATTTACTGTTTAATGTAGAGTCTCTGGACAAATTGAATTTAATTTAATTATAGGATGAAGTGGCTCTAAAAAATTACTTAAAACCCTAAATGTTCTTGAATTTATTTCTGTGAATATGTTTCTGCATGTCACATTTTCTGTGAGGCCACCCTGCAAGGTTCCTTTTATCACCTGTTAAATAGATGCTATTCCTCATAACTAACCACAAAGAAAGCTCAATTTAAGGTTCAGTACACTTAATAGAAAGCCTCCAAAGAAGAGAAGGCATCAGATAAAACTCAGTGCTTGGCCATAATGAACCTGGTAAATGTTGGTTTCCTGCAATAAAAATAAAGGTGAAATCTTGGCCTATTGAAGTAAATGAGAATTTTGCCATTGATTTTAACATGGACAGTATTGCAACCAATAAATCTACTGAGCAAACTAAAGAAGTGGGTGAAGGAAAGAAGAGGAATTAATGTAACAGAATCTATACATTATTTCAGTCCTTTTTCTACCCTCCTTTGCCTGAGTGAATACTCCTGAGATGTGCTCACAGAAACTATTGTGGCTGTGTACCGAATACCAAATATTTACAAAAGTGTTTAATGAGTAATTCTGAAACAGGAAAATCAGCTTTATTGTTTTAATGAGTCAGTCTCAGATTCAACCAGAGGTTGTTTTAGGGGTGAGTAACCAAGGACAATTGCCCAAGACTGGATACCATAGGGAGTGTGTTAGACTGCAATTATTAAAAGTACACTTTATCCAATATGCCTCAATCTGTGTCTGTGTTCTTGCTAGTTAAAACCTGTTGTAGTTCCCCACAGATGCAGTTAGATCTTTCAAATGCAATCCTTTCTGTAATGTGAGTAAAATAACAGGCAAAAAATTTAGTTAGAAGTATAAATATCTTTTTAAATATTTTTGTCCCTATCTGTGTTTTTTTTTATTGATGTGTGAAAAGATCTGATTTCTGACACGTAGTAAGTGTAGACACCATATTTTTGCATGGGTTTTCCCAGACACCCATTACACACATGCGCCACATGTCCCACGTACAGCAAGGTAGTTTCAGAAAGCTGCAGACTATCAAATCAAGCACTGTACAGCCACAGCACAGGCATCATGGTACTGCATGATGGGCTCTACTATTGCACTTGAGAGCCCTGTGTTTCTTTAGGAGGTGAAAGTTGTGGGAAAAAATTGAACCTGTTCAAGTATTTCAGTATCTGGATGAGAATATAGAGAAGCACCACCATCCAGTTTGTGAGGCTCTTGCATAGGGATTATTTGAAGCCAAGTGATAGTTTAGGGAAAAAAAAAATGCTGTTTAGAAAACAACAAGAAGCAAAGGGTGGCTAAAAATACATTATCTGATATGAAAGACAGATACAGGCAAAATGCATTTGAACATAAAAGCATGGTGTAAAAATGGGATGGATCTGTAAAGTCTCCCTTGAACTAGCTTAATATCTGTAACATTTATCTCACAGTAGTAAACTAAAACAGGATAAACATATGCTGGGAGTGGAAATTGGTGACATCCACTGCAGACATTGTTTTGCAATACACAGTTTTTCTTGGCTGTTAAATCTCTTTTTAATATTTATCAGTATATTCAGCAATAAATTTTCCCCACCACTTAAAACACTCTACAGGTTTCCAGCCCAGAGTGGTTACCTGGCAATTCAAGGAAATCTTTTTGTTGTTTGAAACTGTAGGACAACTATTTTGTTTTTTGTCATCATGAGTAGCAAGTGCTGTCCAAACTGGGGTAGGCAAACAATCAGATCACCAACAACTGTCTTATGCAGAAAATATTTTACATTTTGACAGTATTCTTTTTAAAAATGTTTTTTAAACTAGTAGGAGGTGCACATAAATTATCAGATTTGTAACAAATTTTTAGTGAGCTCAGCTGATGTGACTCATCAGAACATCTAACAGTAGTTACCCCTAAGCACAGGAATGCTTACAGATAAGATGAAAGCAACTCTTCTTATTAATCACACTATATATCTGGCTTCTGCTCCTTTCCTCTTTAAATCAGTTCCATCTGGTTCTTACTATTTAGTTGTGCAGCTTACCTTTTCCAATGAAACATGCTTACTGCGCAGAAGCAGGTCCAATATGATTAAAAATATTAGGTAAAACAGTTGGTTGCTTAAGTCTGGAATCAGCTAACCATAAAAAATATGATCATCCACAAAATGAAACTGAGGACTGCGTCCTTCACTGGGTGTAAACTGGTTGGACTGCAGCTGATTTCACTGAAAGTTATTGAAAACCATGTTCTTAGCCAGGTTTCTTTACGTTAATACTTTATGGAGCACATCAAGCAAGATGCCTGAACAATGCTTGTATAAGTACGAAACAACTATATTGCAAACTAGTCCTGGGTTTATGATCTGTTATGGTAGGGTGAGGACCTAGGTAGCTAGAAGGGAATGACCCTGCCTACATTAACTAAAACAAACTGAAACAAAAAGTACCCCTCACTCTGGGGTGCCAAATTTATTCAGAGGGTATTAATTCAATTTCTGTTCAAGAGACTGCAAATGCAAGCCAAACAATATCAGCACAATAAAAGAAAAAGAGGAAAACAGCTTTCTATGTTTTTTTTGGTCAACAACTTCCTTCTTTTATTGCCATGATAACGTCTCCATTCCTTTACAATTTTTTTTCACAGCTAAACTAATCTGCATTCATTGCAGAGTTTGTGAAAATCTTCGTGGGGATCTAACCCAGTTAAAAAATCATATTGCTGAAGGTCTGTGAGATAGGAACAATCCAGGGGAGGTAGCTTATTGAAGGATCTCTTCCAGGCAGGACTCACATGTAAGTTATGATGTACAAGTAGGACATGGCATTTCCCTGTGGTGAGTTCTGTTCTTTTAGGGGTTTTTTTCAGGGCTGTCATGACATCTCTACCACAAATGCTCACTGCAAACTTGACACAGATGGAGGCAGGTAGGGCCTACTCCAGCTATTGCTAGCAGGCCATGATACTTGGAAAAACATTGGGACTCTGTGACTGGAAGGGGCTACCCAACAGTCACAGGGTCAGCTGAGACTTGGGCTCCCCTTGAAAATGTTGAAATTTCCCCTTTTGGGAAGGATGCCAGTTATGCACCCTTATGTCACCAGAATGACTAAATAGGTAAAAAAACCACAGCTACAACCTTTTCTCTTTTACAGCTTGAGAACTACATTGTGGAAAACATGAAATCGGAGATGGTGCAGCTGCAGCAGAATGCTGTGCAGAATCACACTGCCACTATGCTGGAGATAGGGACCAGCCTCCTCAGTCAGACAGCAGAGCAGACGAGAAAACTCACGGATGTTGAAACCCAGGTATGTTCCCAGAGCAGTTTTCTAAAAGCTGTTAATTGCAGAGAATGTTCCCCATTATCTTTCTTTTCTAATGCATCACCACACAAAACATTTCAATACAGGGCTCCAAGGAGCAGTGATGACTGACCCTTGTTATGTGTCTTTTGATTCATTTGATTAGTATATTTAGCTCTCTGTGTGTAAGGCAGGCAGGACAGTCCAGGAAGCTAAATTAGCATTTGACTTCAAATAAACAGTCCAGGTACCAACTGTGAATGATACAAGCTCAAGCTGAATAATGAGTTTCAGGCTAAAAGAGTCTTTGATCTCCATTGTTGTTTGCTTCTTTTCCATTACAAGAAAGTTTGTTTATTTTCTGTAAAATGTTTCCAGCTTTTTGAAAAGTGGTGTATATCTGCAGCTTTTAAACTGTGAAGAGGGACAACCATCAGCTTCTTTTAAAACAGTGTATATTTGTTATTACTGTAAAACAGTATAACATCACTTGGATTTAAAGAGCCATCTCCATATGATTCCTAGCACTAAAATCACTATTGTGATTGAAGTGACAAGAGTGTTACTGTCATAACACAGAGTATAATTTCATATTGGGCTTATTGGAAAGATACGTACTACTTTTTGTCTTTTGAATTTTTTTATCAGTTTAGGACGGATATTTGTGTTCCTTGGTTTTGCTGACTTCTTCTTGATCTTCATAGCACATGTTATATTACCAGCTGCACCTCATTTGCTGTTCGTTCAGAATAGGGGAATTAAAGTATTGCATTTATTTGGTTTGTTCTAGTAGCATAGGTACTTCTTGAAAGATCATATTTTGTGTTCTAATGTCCCTACTCATGTTTACAATATCATTACCAAGTTTTTATGTAATTGCCCTACAGTACACTGAGAAACAACAGCGATTATGAAAGACAGATACACTGCCTTACACAGCTTCCCTGTAACTTTTTTTTTAATCTTGAATAATAGTTCAACATTCACTTATGAACATTGTGATCTCAAATGACCACAGTTTCTAAAACATAGTAAATTGACTTATGAAAATGTTGGGGAAAATCTCTAATTCAGTAGAAACAATATATCTAAATGGAAACAGAAAGGGTGGAGACCTATGGGCTATAGTATCATATGTTTGCTAAAGAAAAAGGAGGTGTAGGAACTCTTCCTGTATTCCAAAAGATCTAACTACGTGTAAGTTTTGAATACTCATTCACATTTTCCTCCTTTAAGCATATAAGCAGAGACAAAAATGTGCTTTGTCTCTGTCTCACTTTCCCTTTGAGGAACCACTTCAATGTAGAGGTATTGCTGGTAACTGTATGAGGGAGAGGATGACTACCTCCTTCTATACCTTTTCCTGAACAATTTAAGGGATGTTCATTGTATCAGTGGGAGTGTCTCTTCTTGTTGCAGTACTTGCTCTGGCTTTTAGCTCATTGGTAGCATTTTCCACCTCCCCTCTTGCATCAGTATGAGAATGTCCCTAGCTCTACCATTAATCAATAAAGAGTGGTGCAGGTGTCTCAAGAAAGTGACTGTTCTTGGTAGTGATGGAGATAGCCAGCTCCATGGTGGAGGGGTGAAGGTCTGTAGGATACAAGGAGGAAAAAGGCAGGCCAGGGTCTCATGCTTGTAATAAGAAGTACTCATACCAGAGTAAGAAGGAGTCTGAAGGACTGAAGATAGAGCCTCCACCTCCTTAAAATCTCACTGACCCTTCCCAATCCCTAATCCATCCAAAATCCTACTGATTCCCTTTAGACTTCTTCTCTGCCTGAAGTTCTACTGATGTCTTGTAGGCTGCTCCATAGATGTATCCTCTTTGGAAATCTGTTGGTGTTTTCCTGTCTTTTTCTTCCTTGCCAGCCTTCTTAATATATCTTAAATTTCTGCCAGTGAAATAGTGGTGATGCCTTCTGGCACTTCCATATATATCCATCTTGAACAACATAACAGCTGCATACTAATAATTTCCAATTTTTTCAACCTCTGCACCCTTAAAAAAGAAAAACTCGAGTTGCTTTGTGAATGTCAACAATTTCAAACAAAAATAAGGCACTGGACTGAGTTTGAGAGTCATTCTTTCTGCTTTATGTTCTGTAACAAATTCCTATCATGCGTGCATGAAAGAATTTTACCATATAATCTTATGATGATACTGATAAATACTCTTCCAAGAAAGTTCTGGCAGCTTCCATTAAAGAGGCATCATGTCCATTTTCAGAAGTGATTGCATCTCAGCTGTTGTGTGCACACATACCTACAAAAACAATTTACACATACTCGTCCAGACTCTGTGTAATGCATGGCGATATACCAACAAAATCAGCTAACGTTAATTAATATTTTTGCTTCCATTCTTGAAAGCATTCTGTTATTTCCACTTTTGAACTATTGTTTGTTAGAATCTATCCTCTTTAATCTAGTTAAAAGGCTTCTTTTGGTCTGATGTATTAGTAGAACTTGTACTATTGACGCAAATTACCACTAAAGTGAAAAACAATTGCATAAAGCAATATTTAGGATCACAGACTTCATCTTAAAAATCTATGTAAGAGTGCAAGTAGTGATAACATGAGCAGACAGCAGACTTCTCCCCACACTGCAAAAGAGAGAAGTCGGGGGAAAGCTAAAGTAGGAGCTCCATTTACAAAACAGCAGATGCAACACTTTGGCTTCAGACCACATACCCTTGCACATTTCTGGTTTAAGCACACTCTGTAGGAATACATGTTTGAGGCGTGCTTCTTGTTCTTTCCATTGAAATAAAACTTAATTTGCAGTCATCTTTCCTTTTTCTGCTAGCCTAGTATTATCCTACAGTAAACAGGGTGCCAGAATTTCAGCTGGTACATATCAGGGTAGCTTGATTGAGTTCATTTGCACCAGCTGAGCAGCTGAGGTTAAAAAAGGATTTAGAAACAGTTTTTGATGAATCATCAAATCAGAATGAAATGGTTGCATTATGTTACTATAAAAACATAACCAGGACAACATAAACATTAATGTTTTTAATTTATTCTTAAGGTGCTAAATCAAACATCCAGACTTGAAATTCAGCTACTGGAAAATTCACTGTCAACGTACAAGCTAGAAAAACAGCTGCTACAACAGACACATGAAATCCTGAAAATTCATGAGAAAAACAGGTAAGAATGAGTAGATAAGAATGAGTAGTTGGTCTCTAAATTTCCCTGTTCATCACAAAGTGGTCTGTGCATACTTTGTTCTAAGTAACTGATGAAATGCAATAAGCAAATAAGGTAAGTGGAAAATATAGGCAATATTTGTGCAACAGCTAAAAGAGCTACCATGTGAACTTACACTGTGTTAGCTCTTGTATGATAAATGAAAGTTGATTTTTACTACTTTTGTTGTCCATTGTAAGTTTACAACTTAGTTTGCTTCATGACAACTTAGTCATATGACCAGCATTCAACTGAAAAGCATAAGGATAACTTATATGAGCACTTTCAAGTAGAAAAATATTAATAATAAATTATGAGGTTATGAATAACCTTAAAGTGTCTAAGAAACATAAAATCTTCAGTAGTTCATTTTTCTAATTTTAATGGATACAAAGATCTAACATGTACACAAGGATAGATCTCTCCCTTTTGACTCAATTGTATATAGCATACTTGGAGCCATGCTCTGTTTAAAGAATAAGCGAATGATAAACATTTGGGGTTTATGTTGAAATTGAAGAAAAAACTATTTAGCAGCACCTAACTTTTTAAGCTATTAATTCAGAGTCAAGAAGTTCCAGTGTTGTCCCTTTCAGTGCTTTTGTGACACAGGGACTTGGTACCTGAAGTCACTGGATTTAGCAATCCAGTGTCTCAGAGAGTATGTGGCATGGGCTGACTTTGTCTGGCTGCCAAACACCCACCCAACTGCTCTCTCCTCCCCCCTCATTAATAGGACAGAGGGAGAAAATATGATGAAAAATCTTGTGGTCAAGATAAAGACAGGTAACTTACCAGTTACTATCATGGGCAAAATGGCCTTATTGCCATTTAATAACAGCAGAGGATAGTGAGAAATTAATAAATAAATAAAACCTTTCCCACCTACCTCCCCTTCTTTCCAGGCTCAACTTCACTCCTGACTCTTCTACCTCTCCCCCTGAGAAGTGCAGGGGGATGAGAATAGGACTGTGGTCAGCTCACAACACTTTGCCTCTCCTTCCTTATGCTCTGCCCCTTCTCTAGAATGATTCTTTCCCATGAGCTGCAGTCCTTTAGCGTAAGATTGCTCCAATGTGAGCTCTCCACAGGATGCAGTTTCCTTCTGGACATCTCCATCTGCTCCAACGTGGGGTCCTCCATGGGAAATACCTGTTCCACCATGGTCTCTCTAATGGGCTGCAGGGGAATCCTTGCTCCTGCACCTCCTCCCTTCCTTCTTCTCTAACCTTGGTGTCTGCAGCATTGTTTCCCTCACATTGGAGGAGTGTGGTGGTTTTACTCTTTCTTAAATATGTTATCACAGAGGCACTACCACCTCAGCTGGTGGGCTTACCTGTGCGCTGTGGTGGGTCTGCTGGAGCCACTGCTGGAGCCAGATGGAACGGGTTGTGTCGGGCATGGGGCAGCCCTGGCCTCTCCTCACAGAGGCCATCCCTGCAGCCCCCAAGCTGCCCAAACCTGAACACTTGTACTCGGTACAGCGGGTAAAGCCATTTTCCTTCTTGGATGCCCTTCTAGAGACCTAAGGCTCATATTTCTGCCCCTGTAATGGCCAGGTTTAAGCAGGGAGGACAGAGTGCTTTCACTCCACAGCTTCACTCTTGGCTCCCTTCTAGAAAGAGCATCTGTGAGGTAAGTTTGAGGAGGACTGAAGATTTTATTTCCTATATGTATGTGGTGGTTTCACTTGGCTAGCACCTGGCTAGATCTTGGGTAACACTTGGCTAGCAGCCAAACAAAGTCATTCGTTCACTCCCTGCCCCGCCAGGGGATAGGGGAGAGAATTGGAAGGGCAAGGGTAAGGAGACTCATAGATTGAGATAAGAACAATATAATAAATGAAATAAAATTTAAAATAATAATGATATTAAAATAATAATGATAATGATTATGATAATAAGAATAATAAAATATGAAAATTAATGATAGACAGTGCAATTGCTCACCACTTGCTGACAAAGCCTGACCCATTCCCAGATAATGATCCCAGAGGAACGACAATCCTGAACTGAAACTGTAATCCTGGAAGAGCGAGACCCTGAGTAAAAGTCAGAGAGAGCAAAAGAGGAAGAGACCCTCATTAATATACTGGACGTGACATGATATGATATGGAATATCCCATTGGCATATCCAAATGCCAATTTAGCTTATTAATTCAAATATTCCTCACCCCCCTAGATCTTGCACTTGTAGACTAACAAAACATAAAGTCTCTCACTTCCAGCGACAAAAAATAAAACTTTAGTATGTTATCAGTGTTTCTCTCATAACAAATCCCATGCTGAAACCAAAATACAGTGCTAATCTAGCTACTAAAAAGAACCTAGCTCTGTCTCAGCTAAAAACCAGG
>NW_010311395.1:0-1368 GCF_000700745.2 Antrostomus carolinensis
CCGTGGGCCGTAGTTTGAGGACCCCTGCCTTCGGGAGTGCTAGCAAGGAGGAGTGCCACAAATAGGGCATGGAAAAACAGACAGGGCATGACATGGCATTTTGCATGGCAGTTTGCACAGAAGGGTACAGAGGAAGGGTGCTGACGCTCTGCCAGCTCAACCAGGAGCAATGATATCCACCCTGCAGAAAGCCATTGCTTTTCTAAGCTTTGCACCCACCACAACTGATGCAGCTTCCCAGACAGAGCTCTGGTGGGAAGACTCTACCACCCAGGTACCAAGCTGAAGGGTGTGCCCTACCCTTAAACCAATACCAGACCATGGTAGTAAGCGCCACTGTGGGAGGTGTACCCAGGTAGAAGCTTAGTGACAGAGCTCTGGAAGGAGGTGAATAGGTTGATAAAAGATTTTGACACCATTCACCATTGGGTGAAAAATTAGTTGGATGGCTGGGCACGAAGAGTTGTGCTGAATGGACTTAAATCCAGTTGGTGGCCAGTCACAAGTGGTGTTCCCCAGGGCTCAGTACTGGGGCCAGTTCTGTTTAATATCTTTATCAATGATCTGGATGAGGGGATCAAGTGTACCCTCAGTAAGTTTGCAGACAACACCAAGTTGGGCAAGAGTGTTAACCTGCTTGAGGGTAGGAAGGCTCTGCAAAGGGATCTGAACAGTCTGGATCGATGGGCTGAGGCCAGTTAAGGCTGTGTTGGGTCTTGCACTTGGGTCGCAACAACCCCATGCAATGCTACAGGCTTGGGGAAGGGTGGCTGGAAAACCAGCTGGCAGAAAAGGACCTGGGGCTATTCATTGATAGCTGGCTGAATATATAGTGGATGAGGGAAGACCTGTGGATATGATGTACTTAGACTTTAGTAAAGCCTTTAGCACCACTTCCCAGAGCATTCTGCTGGAGAAACTGGCTGAAGAGCTGGCTGAATGGCCAGGCCCAGAGAGTTGTGGTGAACGGAGTTAAATCCACTTGACTGCCAGTCACTAACAGTGTTCCCCAAGGATCAGTGTTGGGGCAGTTCTGTTTAACATCTTCATCAATGATCTGGACAAGGGGATTCAGTGTGTACTCAGTAAGTTTGCAGATGATACCAAATTGGGCGGGAGTGTTGATCTGCTTGAGGGTAGGAAACCTCTGCAGAGGGATGTGGACAGACTGGGTCAATAGGCTGAGGCCAATGACGTGAATAATAAGGCCAAGTGGAGGTCCTGCACCTGGGTCACAATACCCCCATATAAAGTTACAGGCATGGGGAAGGTTGTGTGGAGAGCTGCTCAGCAGAAAAGGCCCTGGGGGTGCTGGTCGGCAGCCGGCTGAACATGAGCCAGTAGTGTGCTCGGGTGGCCAAGAAAGCC